>NC_084594.1:44212783-44356313 GCF_033807715.1 Cololabis saira
TAAAAATTGATCCTTTCATACCTCCCATTGTTCTATTTCTATATGAATAAACCTTTTATTTTATATAACTAATGTGGGTACAGGTGAATGGTTGGATAGATGGACCTCTAAGTATTCACAATGCTACTGTTGTGCCACAAGTAGTGGGCGCTGTTCCAGTTATCAAGAGTTATTAATAATTTTATTCAACAATTATTGATAATTAATAAAGTAGACTATTTATCAAATTGAATTATAAAAAATGATTTAATCCTCGGGGCACCACCTGGTTTTCCAGGAAAGATGATAACTTTAACAGCAGAAATCAGTCTCAGAAATAGATATTATTCTGCAGAGTAGTAAATCTTACTATTATCACTACAGAATAACCGTTGAAGGCAATTACTAGTTCGGCACTAGCTCTGTCAAACAGCCATTGTGACGAGAACTTGTGTAAAACATCACAAACAACTTCTCATTAAAATCAATCAGAATTTATTCATATCCAGGTGCCAAACAGATGGTAAAGGCGACACCGTTGAATAAATCCTGATGGCACACTACGTTAAAAACATAAAACATTAACTATAAAAATAAAAACAAGAATTAAACGTTAACTGCATGAATGGAAAAAGAAATCAAAAACAATAAACACGTGACACAAAACAATCGTCTATGTTCCAAAACAATGTGGCTGCACGTGGCCGACGAGACATATAAGACATTTAAAGATGGCGGTGCCCTGTGGTATTTAAAGATGGCGGCGCCCACGCCACGTGCAATCAGACGGGATGACAAAACACTGCGTTTAAAACGTGAATAACTGGCGGAAAATGGCGCCACAAAATAAACAAACAACAATAATGATGCCGGTAGTTGTCGGCGTTATCCAGTAATATGCGTACAGTAACTTCATTAAACAGAAATTTAGCTCTGAACCGCTCTAGATTAAACTGATTGCCCAAAACACATAAACCTCACGCCTCCCGGTCTCCGGATCTGGGGCTGCGGGCTCTGTCGGGGGTGATCAGGTTTCTGCCGGGGAGAGCTTCATTGCAGCTCTGCTCCACCATGCGGCTCGGTTCGGCTCAGTTTCTCTGTCCTGCGGGGATCCCACGGGCAGATCTATCCTGAAAGGGTCCTCCCAGCCGCTCAGCTCCTCTGCTGTTCCTAACTTTGAAAAGAAGAGACAGTCTTGCAGCGTGCAACAGCTGGGGCGATCTCTCCGATCACGGAGCCTCTTGACGCGACCTCCAGGTGCGGGACAGTCCACTGTAATCAGGGCCGCCCCTGTTTCATCACCGAGGCGCGGGCTTCACGGACGCAGGAGAGTCTGCTTCTCGGGCTGATCTGGACCCGCTGCCGGAGGATCGGAACCTCCTGGCGAAAGAACTCAAAAAAAAAAGAGAAAGTTAGAAGCAGAGGGAGAGAGCCCGGAGCTCTGCAGCGCTCCGGGCCGCAACGGATCTCCCCACAGGATGCGGGCACGATGCGATGTGGGGGAGGCCGTCTGTTCCGACGTGCTTTTGGCACGAAGCCAAGCTGGAGCGAGGGGATGCAGAGATGATGAAGATCAGAAGGGAAGAGAGAGTTGAAGAGAGCCAAAACGCTTTTGATTCCGCGGGCTGCCGTGACGTAATAAGCGCCTGGCTAGTGATGGACGCGTGCCGCTTCAGGCGCCGCCCCCAAGGCACACTGGTCTTTGTAGTTTTTCCAAGTGGCCATTTTAAGAGGCATTCGAAGCTGATTTCGGGTTGAGCTGGCTTTAAAGTCAAATTCACATTCACAAAATGTCACAAAACATTCATGAGTCCAGAGTTCACATGAGCACATGACAGTAGCACAACACTAACCAACCCTATTATTGATCATTTTAAGAATGAGGATGGTCTGTTGGACGTGTGGAAAGCCAGTAATCCTCACACAAGACAGTTTACATGGTTAAAACCTGATGGGAATGCTAAATGGAGAATTGTCTGGTTAGTTTCTGGTTCCATGATGCAGTATAAAGTCACTTCCACTGTTTCTATACTGGGTAATAAGACACTTTCAAATCAGACTCTCCAGGAAAAGGAAAGATCATTGGAAGTTCAATCCTCCCTCTTAAAGAATGAAAATCAAAGAATTGATATTAGACATTAATAATAGTACCAACCTTTCCCAAATACAAAAATGGGAATATTTACAATTTGCAATAAGAAAACTCTCTGTTGCTTTTGGTAAACCGATTAAGTAGTAGAGCTAGTAGGACTCGGTGTTTCAATCCCTGTGGTTATTCGACACCCTTGATATCAGCAGTAGGAATAGAGTGGTGAGAGGGAGGGCGGGTAGCCTACTTCATCTGGGTCATCAGGTGGGCGCCCTCCTTCCTCGACGTTTATAGGCCCACGACGTCTCCAGAGGGCTCAACGGTGATACCTGGCGTCCCAGGTACACCCCCCTTAGTTCCACGCCCTCTTACATTGCTTTCACAGCCCAGTTCTTGTATTTTCTTTTATTCCAAAGCCAATTGCTGCTTTTTTCCGCTGCATTTGACTAGGACTTGATTGCCTGTTGGAGGGATCGACCCTTCACCCCCATTTTCTTCAGTAGGGCGATCATAGATTTAGCGACGAATCCCCTACATCCCACTTCTACAGGGAAAATCTTGGTCTTTCAGCCGTTCTGAGCAGCTTGGATTGCTAGCTCCGAGTATTTGGTCTTTTTCCTCTCGTAGGCTTCCTTGACACCATCTTCCCATGGTACTGTTAACTCCACAACGTATGCCAGTTTGGCTGTTGTGGACCACAGGAGTGTTGTAGCCACGATGTCTTTTTGTCTTGACTTTTTGTCCAAGTCCACTTCCATTTTCCAGTCCTGAGCCACTTGCAGGATTCTTGTATCCTTGTGACGTTATTTGGCACTCTGGAGGTTGACCTGCTGGTAGAAATGGTGCAAAGTGGACCGGCCCTGTCGATGTTTGTGGGGAAGAATTTGTGATGGTCCATCTCTGTTCTAAGATGGATGCCAGCTGGCTGAGTACTTGGTTATGTCGCCAAGTGTAATGGCCTTGGGAGAGGCTTGTGGCGCATCCTGTTAAAATATGACTCAGAGTTGCAGGTGTCTGACAAAGGTGGCAAGCAGGATCTTCTCCGTACCACTGTTTCAGGTTCTGGGGTGTGGGTAGGAGGTCGTAAGTGGCTCTGATGACAAAACTTAGCTCCCTCCATCTCCCAGATATCACGCCAGCTGATTTTCCTCTTTTCTAGGGTGTCCCAGTTGGTCCAGTGGCCCTGCTTGACCAAAGGAACAGCCTTGGCATATCGCTCTGCTTTCTCTTGTCTTTTCACCTCCTCAACCACGAGCTTCTCTTCTGCACTGCTGTTGCCTTGTGCCATTGAGGTGGTTTTTGGATGAGACTAAAACCGGCTCTCCCTTGTTGGACTTGCCCTACCACATCTCTGAAATAAAGAGCAGACTTGGCACTCTGAACAGCCTCAGATGCGGTCCACTTCCTCCCCGTTGCCACACGGGGAGCTGCTGCTCGACTAACAGGATCTTTGGATTCAGTGAGGGTCATGACCAGTCTAGCTTTGGTGCACTTAAATTCTTCCACCAGACCTGAGATCGTTAAATCCAATTTGCCGCTTCCGTACAGTCCGGTCGTACATAAGCATCTTGGAACTCCAAGCCACTGTTTCACGTGTGTGCTGATGATCCTTTCCAGTTTTTCCACTTTGTTGATTGGGATTTCATACACAGTTAAAGGCCACATGAGTCTTGGGAGTATACCAAACTGGAAACACCACAATTTGAGTTTTCCTGGCAGCAAGGTTGATGCGATCTATATACATGATTGTATCAGTTTTTTTATGTTGTTCAAACTGTTCTGTGTCTTTCAGATTTGCACCATACCATCGGCCCAAGCTCTTCACTGGCATTTCTGAAACCGCTGGGACAGGTGTTCCATCAATATGAAATCTTTGATTTGTGATTTGACCTTTGAAGATGGAGATGCTTTTGCACTTGCTGGGCTTTATCTTCATCCTTGCCGAGGTGATGTTTTGATGAAGCTTTGTCAGAAGTCTTTTTGTCCAGGGGACAGTTGTCGTCAGTGTTGTTATATCGTCCATAAAGGCTCGTATCGGTGGTAGTCGCTAACCAAGGCGCTTTTGAGGCTCGGATAATAAGCTCTATCGCCATTGTGAAGGCCAATGGGGAGATGGTGCACCCCGCCTGGTCCTGCTCAAGGTTTCCTCCCTCCTAAAGGGGAGTTTTTCCTTGCCACTGTTTGGCTTAAGGCTTTTCTCCCACTAGGGGAGTTTTTACCTGCCACTGTTTATGTAATAATTGCTCAGGGGTCATGTTCTGGGTCTCTGGAAAGCGTCTAGAGACAACATCTGTTGTATTAGACGCTATGCAAATAAAATTGAATTGAATTGAATTAAAAATTAAGAAGGTTTATTTGGCGGTTGAATTATTTTCCTTTGGTATGAGCACTCCCCCTGCTCTTCGCCAGGCTTTGGGGATAATTTGTTTTTCCCATGCAACCCTCATGTTTCTCCAGAGGAATTTCAGAACATCCGGGGCATTCTTGTAGACGCAATACGGAACACCATTGGGAACTGGTGCAAATGCCGATCTCGCCTTCTTCACTGCCTCTTTTACCTCACTCAGCTTGGGAGGGCTGGTGTCGAACTGATGTTGTGGGGATGAAATTGGTGGTATGTCAGTGGGGACAATTAGCGGTTGGTCTTTAAGCTCATTGGCGTAGATGGATCAACACAGGCCAGAACGCAGCTCCCGAGGCTCCAGCCTGCAAACATGCACAAAAGAGAAAAAAGGGGGGCCGGCACAAGAAACTACAGGAACGATGGACAAAAATGATAGCTATGAGATATTTATAATAAATAAAAATGGTAATGGAGAAGAGAGGCAGGGAAAAGGAGAGGAGAAGAAGGGTGAGAGGCACCGCCCAGCGGATCATGTCGGTGCCCCCCTGCAGAATAAGCCTATAGCAGCATATCTACCGCGAAGCTATATTTGAGACTAACTATTATAGTTTTGTTCTATAGCTGCAACTATGACTACTGACTCTAACACACTAGAGTTTACACTACCTAGAGATTTACCAACACCAGCTAGAGGTTTACTAAACACTAACTATAGGCTTTACTGAACAGAAAGGTTTTAAGTTTAGTTTTAAAGGTGGAGGTGGTGTCAGCCTCCTTAACCCAGATTGGAAGTTGGTTCCATAGTAATGGTGCCTGATAGCAGAACGCCCGCCCTCCAAATCTACATTTAGATACTCTAGGAACTACGAGTAAACCTGCACCCTGGGAGCGGAGAGCTCTGCCAGGAACATAAGGCACTATCAAATCTTGTAAATACTGCGGAGCTAAGCCGTTTTGGGCTTTATATGCAAGTAATACAATTTTAAATTGAATTCTGAATTTTAGGGTGCTGATACTCTGCAGACTGTGGGTTTCTTCCTGCCGCTGAGTTTCATTCGACTGATTTGACTTTCCTCTTAAAACATTGCTCAATTATTACTCTAGTCAGAATCGGTGGGAAGAAGATAAAGTAGGAATCTCAAACACTTAGATCACGAAGATACTCAGATCACGGGCCAAGTGGGCAGAAGATGGAAAATCCATCCTTTTATGAGGCTTGAAAAACCAAGACAAAGAAAATCTGCAGTTTCTTTTTTATTGATTAAAGGGGAACACCTCCCTAGGGAGGTGTTCCAGGCATGTCCCACCGGGAGGAGACCCCGGGGAAGACCCAGGACACGCTGGAGAGACTATGTCTCTCGGCTGGCCTGGGAACGCCTCGGACTCCCCCCGGAGGAGCTGGAGGAAGTGTCTGGGGTGAGGGAAGTCTGGGCATCCCTGCTGAGGCTGCTGCCCCCGCGACCCGGTAACGGAAAAGCGGGAGAAGATGAATGAGTGAGTGAGTGATTAAAGGGGAGGAATGTACAAACTCAAAAATAATATCTTAAGAGTGTTTGAACATTTGAATGATGCCTCTGCGATAAAGTATGGCCTAGCAAATTAGGAACGAATTTTTGCCATTTTCTCCACTTTTTGCCATCTACCATTGCCATGGTAACAATATTGACGGAGAAAAGTAATAGCCATGGAAGGCACGATGGAGACACACGTGTTGATGTATGCCATGCCTGGGTGCATGTTACGGTCCGGGCCGCATCAACGGATGAAAAAACGCTTGGAAGAATAAGTGGAAGAAGAAAAGGGAAACCGATCTTGAATCCTAATATCTCGCCCGGGCAAACTGGTTTTCCTCGTTTTTTTCTGACGTTTCTCTTTCTTCCACTACTGCCATACACATAAACTTATGAATATAAAACATATACACATAAAATAAATGAATGTGGTCTTCCAGAAGCATCAGTTTTATTCCTGTCTGGAGGCTGAATTCAAACAGAAAAGAAGCCAGACTTTTACTGTCTCTGAGACCATCTGACCTTCTGGTTGACTCATCTGGATGTTTTTCTACAACAGTCAGAAATGTCTTTAGTGATGAAGACATGTCTTTACAGAGGGAAGAAGCCGTCCTGCTGTCCTTTGTGTCAGGACGTCCTGAAGGATCCAGTCTCTACCAGCTGTGGACACTGGTTCTGCAGACGCTGCATGAGCTCATACTGGGACCAGTCTGCTCCACCAGGACCATCCTCCTGTCCCCAGTGTGGAGAAAGATCCAGAACCAGAGCTGGACTGCAGACAGCCAGTAAGAGCAGAACTGTACCAGGTAAGACTGAACATCTGTCTGCTGATGGACTCATTTCTGACAATTGGAAAGACTTTTGTTCTGTAGTTTTTTTTTTTTTTTTTTCGTTTATTTCGGCATGTTTATATAGACACATTTCATCTCCAGAACATTATACATTGCATACTCAGCACATGACGAAAAGGGTACGGGAGAAGCTGACGCTTATCAAAGTCCCGCCCCGTTCTATGTAAGATTCATGATCACATCAACAACAGAATTCAGTAAGATACATAGTTTACCACATAGCAATTTGTCTAATTTCATCCTTCACAGTCCAGATAGCATGTATGTTTGTACACGTGTCCAGTCCACTCATCCTGATCACCGTTCCTGTGATTTACTACTGTGTCCACTGTTCAGTTATTTTAATGTCCAAGCCTCTTTTTGCATGCAATCCACTTTGCAATGGAGGTGCGTGTGTCAATGCAGATTTTGATTAGTCGCCGTCCTCTGGCTCTCTAGCCGCCTTTGCCCCCTCCGCTCGTACTGACTTCATCTCCTCCCGAGCTTTGGACACCTCCGACCATACACTGGTCAGTCTCTCCTGGATGTCAGCGAGGCCAGAGAGCAGCTTTGCCTGATCAGCTCTCACTTTTCTCAACTTTTGTAGCATCCAGACCCCGCCAAGCCCTAGGATCACTAGGCCCACCGTCATGCCCGTGAATATATAGACGTCTTCCACGTCTTCTATATCCAACACCCCAAGACACACTACTTTCCACTTATTCCAGCTGTCCATGGTGTATCCCGCCAAGAATGTCCCATCTGGACAGGCCGGTTCCCTTGTCCCAGCACGCCGTGTAGAAAAAATCTTGTCAATAGCATTTACTGACCAGTTCAGAATCTCCATTCTTGATTTTATGTTCTGCTTGGTCGTGATATCTGCTGTGCTGTGATAGAGCTCAATGTCACACACACACATTTTATAGTGACTTTGTTTAGTCTCCATGTTTTGTTTCCATGCTAGGTGCTCCCGTGCTGAATTTCCCACATTGCCATTGTTTTGTACACATAGCCAGACATTGCCTTCGTGTACCTAGGTTTGATAATCCTTCAATAACAGTTTCTTTAACCCATGTTTGAAAACAGTTACATTTCTTGCTAACTTTAATTCATTGTTTAGGCTATTCCACATTTTCACACCAGCTACTGACAAACTATGGCTTCCCATCGTTGTCCTTATCTTTTTCTGTTGAAACTGCAGCAAGCTGCGCATGCTGTGAGGACCTTGACTAAGAGTGAACAATTTCTGAACATTTACTGGCAATGCCGCCTGTGTTGCTTTGTAAATTGTTTGTAGCATCTGAAAATGAAGTATCTCTCTCAGTTTTAGATATTTCGCCTTTATGAACAGTTCGTTCGTATGTGCCCTGGCTGGGACAGAATGAATGATGCGAAGCGCTTTTTTTTGCAATTTAAATATTGGTTCTGTAATGCCCTTGTAAGTGAAACCCCAATTTTCTACACAGTACCTCATATGTGGGACTATTAGTGCCGAATATATGGTCTTAAGCGAGTTTAAATTGAGAGATTTCTGCAATTTCCACAGAATAGACACACTCCTTGCCATCTTATTTTGAATTATTTTTACATGTGGTCGCCATGTCAAGAGGTCATCCACTAATATACCCAGAACCTTATGTTCCCTCACTCTTTCTATATTGTATCCATTAACTTGCAAGTTTATGCTTTTCTTTACATTATTTCTCCCAAATAACATGAATTTGGTCTTTGCCAGATTTAGTGATAATTTATTTATATTAAACCATGTATTTAGTTTTGTCATTTCTCTGTTAATCGCTTTTTCCAGTATATTCAAGTCGTTTCCTGAGCAGAAAATATTTGTATCATCAGCAAATAAAATAAGTTTTAATACATCAGATGTTTTGATTATGTCATTGATATATAGAGTAAATAGCTTAGGGCCTAAGACTGACCCCTGTGGGACCCCACAGACGACATCCAGGCATGTAGACGTATTTGTTCCCATCTGGACATATTGGACTCTACCAGATAGATAGCTTTTGATCCATCTTAAAGCTGTATCTCTGATACCGTAATCATATAATTTTTCAATCAAAATATCGTGATTTATAGTGTCAAAAGCTTTTTTGAGGTCAATAAAGATGCCTACTATATATAATTTGTGGTCAAGCGCATCCTTAATCAGTTCTAAGGACTCTGTGAGGGCAAGTGCTGTCGAATGTTGCTTTCTGAACCCGTATTGGCTATCACACAGGATGTTGTGTTCAGTCATGAACTTTTCCAATCTGCTATTATAGAGTTTTTCTAAAATCTTTGAACACTGCGGCAATAAGGAGACCGGGCGATAGTTTGTAGTCATATTTATATCACCACTTTTATACAATGGTAATACCTTTGCTATTTTCATCTTGTCTGGAAATACACCGGTTTTGAAGGATAAGTTACATATGTGCGTGAGTGGTGTTATAATTCCTTTTTGTACCGCCTTCAACAGTCTCATGTCAATTTCGTCTACATCTACTGAAGATTTACATTTGCACTGTGTGAGGGCATTTACAACTTCTGCTTCAGTGACTGGTTCAAGTAACAGACATGAATTTTTAGTGATTGTATTCTTATCAGAGTCAAAATGGTCCCAGCGCAATGGTGATTCAGGGATGTCCTTGGCCAGCTGTGGGCCAACATTTACAAAGAATTTATTGAATTGATCCACAATCAAGTTCCCGTCAGACACCGTCTCATTATTTATAATAAGGTGGTCTGGGAGTGTGACCTTTGGTTTCCGACCTGATATTGAATTCACTATACTCCAGAGTTTCTTGTTATGATTCTTGTTATCTGATAGTAGTTTTTCATAGTAATCCTTTTTTTGCTTTCTTAGTGCACTATTTATCTTATTTCTATATTTTTTATATTTGGATTCAGCTATTTCTGTTCTGTCTCTGAGAAATTGTTTATATAAAAGGTTTTTTTTCCTACATGCATTTACAAGTGATTTCGTAAGCCACGGTGTGGCTTTCCTTTTTGTTTTGTCTGTTATCTCCCTTGCAGAGCAATGTTTATGGTACAGTCCTGTGAGAGTCTTCAGGAATTCATCATACGCTTTGTTTGTTTCTGTTTCAGAGAGCACATGTCTCCATGTCTGTGTCAACAGCTGACTCTCCAATGCGTTCATATTCTTTTCATTTCTTATCCTAACTAACTTTCTTTTTTTCGTCTCGCTCTTTACAATATGATTCCACTCACACATTGCAAAGACTGGTAGATGATCAGAGATATCGCATATCAATAGTCCACTCACTGGATCTGCTTCTAAGACATTTGTAAATATATTGTCAATTAGTGTGGCACTATGTTTGGTAATTCTGCTGGCCATTGTAATTAAGGGATGCATACCTGCCGCATACATACTATTTAGAAAGTCATCTGTCCCAGCGTTGTTGTTTGGGTTTAAGATATCGATATTAAAGTCTCCGCATATGAAAACATTTTTATGCTTTGTCAGAGAGAGTAGTTCTGTCACACTATCACTGAATAATTCTAACTTTGAATCCGGGGCTCTATACAGACAGGATATTACAGTATTTCTCCCTTTACACATAGATAATTCTACAGTTATGCATTCCATTACATTGTCAATAGCTTTTGACACATTTTCCAATATGACAAAATTAATGCTCTCTTTAATAAAAAGAGAAACTCCTCCACCAGTCTTTTTTTTTCTATTTTCAGAGTTCTTCTTGTCTTTCAGCAGATGCTGGTCTGCAGGAGGTCCTAGATGAACACAAGACCATTCTGAGGACGAGATGTGAACATGTGACTGAAGGAATTGATGAAACAGGAAGTAGAACACTCCTCAACAGGATCTACACGGAGCTCTTCATCACAGAGGGACTGAGTGAAGAGGTTGATACCCAACATGAGGTGTGGCAGCTGGAGACAGCTTCCAGGATGAAGAGCCTCCATGACACTCCAATCAGGTGCCAGGACATCTTTAAAGCCTTACCTGGCCAACGTGGAGCCATCAGAGTGGTTCTGACCAACGGCGTCGCTGGCGCTGGGAAAACCTTCTCGGTTCAGAAGTTCTCTCTGGACTGGGCCGAGGGCTCGGAGAACCAAGACGTCACTGTGGTGATTCTGCTCTCGTTCAGGGAGCTGCACCTGATCAGCGATGAGCAGCTCAGTCTTCTCAGGCTGATCCAGGTTTTCCATCCATCATTACAGAAGCTCACAGCAGAGCAGCTGGCTGCCGGGAAACCGTTGTTCATCTTTGACGGCCTGGATGAAAGCAAACGTTCACTGGACTTCAACCACGGTCAGGTCGTGTCTGATGTCACTCAGAGCTCATCGGTCAACGTGCTGCTGACTAACCTCATCCAGGGGAACCTGCTTCCCTCAGCTCTCATCTGGATCAGTTCCAGACCTGCAGCAGCCAATCAGATCCCTCACAAACACGTTGACAGGGTGACAGAAGTACGAGGCTTCACCGACGGCCAGAAGGAGGAATACTTCAGGAGGAGGTTCAGGGATGAAGAGCGGTCCAGCAGCATCGTCTCCCACATGAAGACATCCAGAACCCTCCACATCATGTGTAAACTCCCGGTCTTCTGCTGGATCACTGCTTCAGTTCTGGACCACATGTTGACCACAGAGCAGAGAGGAGAGCTGCCCAAGACCCTGACTGACATGTTCTCACACTTCCTGGTGGTCCAGACGAAGAGGAAGAAGAACAAGTACCAGGAGGGACATGAGACGAGTCCACAGGAGCTGGCGGAGGCTGACAGGGACCTTCTTCTGAAGCTGGGGAGGCTGGCGTTTGAACATCTGGAGAAAGGAAACATCATGTTCTACCAAGAAGACCTGGAGCAGTGTGGTCTTGATGTCCCAGAGGCCTCTGTGTACTCAGGAGTTTGTACCCAGATCTTCAGGAGAGAGTGTGAGGTCTTCCAGAAACCCGTCTACTGCTTTGTTCATCTGAGCATCCAGGAGTTCCTGGCTGCAGTCTACGTGTTCCACTGTTACTCCACCAGAAACTTAGATATGCTGGAGAACTTCCTGGGAGAAGACTACAAATACTTATCTCTGGATGAATTCCTGAAGAGAGTCATGCTGAAATCCCTGAAGAGTAAAAATGGCCACCTGGACCTTTTTGTCCGCTTCCTTCATGGTCTTTCTGTGGAGTCCAACCAGAGACTGTTAGGAGGTCTGCTGAACCTGAGGAAGAACCGTCCAGAAACCATCCAGACAGTCATCAACAACCTGAAGGAGATGAACACTGGCAGCATCTCTCCTGACAGAAGCATCAACATCTTCCAGTGTCTGATGGAGATGAACGACCTCTCAGTTCATCAGCAGATCCTAGAGTTCCTGAAGTCAGAAAACAGATCAGAGGAGAAGCTCTCTGAGATCCAGTGTTCAGCTCTGGCCTACATGCTGCAGATGTCGGAGGAGGTTCTGGATGAGTTGGACCTGAAAAAGTACAAGACAACATGGAGGGGTCGACTGAGACTGATATCAGCTGTGAGGAACTGCAGAAAGGCTCGGTGAGTCCAGATGGATCAACAACACCATAAGTTAGCAGTTTAGTTCTTCAAATCATGTTTTGATCTTGAAAATGAAAACTTTTGAAGTCAGATGTTTTTGTTTTATTCTGGGTCACCTCAAGTCACCTCAACCAGAGGTTCATGTTTCAAACATTTGATCTAGTTGATGTTTTTGCTGCTCAGACGAATCTATGTAATCCATGTAAATCAGACTTTATTACAACTGACATTATATTTTCTCTCATCACAGATTTGTTGGTTGTCAACTCTCAGAGACTCACTGTGAAGTTGTTGCGTCCGCTCTGAAGTCCAACCCCTCCCATCTGACAGAACTGGACCTGAGTCAGAACCGTGAACTGGTTTCAGGAGTGAAGCTTCTGTCTGGTGGGCTGGAGAGTCCAAACTGTAGACTGGAGACTCTGAGGTCAGTCCACTAGAGATGTTTCCACATTTATCCAGTATCATCGTCCAAAGATGTAACTGTCTCTAAAGGTTCTGTCTCTAATAGAATAGAATAGAAAAGAATAAAATAAGATAATAAAAATAGAATAGAATATAGCAAAATAAAATAAAATACTAAAATAATAGAATAGAATAGAATAGAATAGAATAAAATAGAAAAGAATAGAATAGAAAACAGGTTTATTACCATTTGCACCAGACGGTACCGTTACCTTGGAATTCTTTTGCGTTCTCCCAAAGGCAGGCAAGTCATAAATACACATGAATAAGAAAAGGATAAATAACTATATAACAACAATCAACATATAGTGCAATAACAATAATGTACATATAATACAAAAATATATATACCGGTATACAATGTCCTTGTATAGTTGAGGACCCTGAGTTGCATTCACGGTTAAATACAGGACATGACACGTTTTGAAGGCTGAGCTGTAATCCAGGAACAGAAGCCGTGCATACTTAGGTGTCAAGAGAGTCCAGGTGTTGCAGAATTGAAGTGCCAATGCCACCGCATCGTCCACTGATCTGTTGGAGCGGTAGGCAAACTGAAGAGGTCAACGGTGTCTGGCAGCACAGAGTTGAGCTGACGGAGGACCAGCTTCTCCACACTCTTCATGGCAACTGAAGTGAGTGCCACGGGTCTGAAGTCCTAGTACATCATGTCAGACTGCATGTTTGATACGTACATTGTACTTTCTTGTGTTTGTAGTCTGCATTTTCCTGAGTCTGAACTAGTTTTAAAACAGCTGCAGGTTTTGTCATGAGGTGAGATTACAGAACCCAAAAGCAGGAGATCCAAAGGTGACAGAGGGCAGCAAAATCCTTTATTTTGAATATAAAATAAACACATACAAAAAGGCCTCTGAAAGAAAACAGAGAGAATCCTGAAGATGACTGGAAGACGTGCAGACTGACAGCCAGCACAGAGCCCCCTCAGGGACCAACGCCACCCTCCATGGTCTGTTCCAGTGGGGGGGCTACCACCTGAGCATCAGCACCTACAGAGCTTCTACAACAGCTTCTACCAGCTACTGTAAGGCTGTTGGCTCTGGACACCGAAGAGGGAATCTTGTACAAATGGCATTAAACTCTATTCTATTCTATTGTATTCTATTGTATTCTATTGTATTCTATTGTATTCTATTCTATTGTATTCTATTGTATTCTATTCTATTCTATTCTATTCTGTTCTGTTCTGTTCTGTTCTGTTCTGTTCTGTTCTATTCTAGCAGAGAACCCCAGGATGTTCATTAAAAGGTGACCATGTCAGAGGAACAACCAGGAACCAACATAATTGATATAATAGAACTTTAAAACCTGTTTTATAGAGTCCAGATACCAGTGATGACCCACATGAACCTGATGACAAAGTTGATATTTGAAGAACTTACTTTTTTTCAGATTGCAGGACCGCGGTCTCTCAGAGACCAGCTGTTCTTCTCTGGGCTCAGCTCTGAAGTCCAACCCCTCCCATCTGGAACATCTGGACCTGAGTCTGAACGACCTGCAGGATTCAGGAGTGAAACATCTGTGTGGTTTTCTGGAGAGTCCAGACTGCAGACTGGAGACTCTGAGGTCAGTTCACAGATTTAAAACATCGGAGACGCTTTGAAAAGTCCATCCAAACAGATCCTCCACAAACACAGATTAAACTAAGGAGTGTGTTCAGTCAGAGATGTCTTCAAGTTCTCCGTCATACAGACAGCTGCAGGCGATCATTCCCGCAAACTTCTAGAAAGACTCTTTCTAGTGACTCTTGTTGAGGAATTTATCAAACCAGTTCAGAAGTCCGCTTTGTGGTATAGTGAGTTTTTATTCAGCAAGCCGGCGGTGAGCGAACCTACAGATCGTGTCTGAGTTGGTGTGCCGACCTCGAGTGATTTTGTAACAAGGTTTTTATACAAGAAGTTTAACGAACAAAAGGCAGGAATAAACAAGTCGAGTGAGAGACAAAAGTAATTTACAGTCAGATGTGATATGTGGCCAAATGTCATTATCAGACATTTGGCATGACTGTCACAGACTTCTAAATTACCCCTAGGGTATTCTCGTGATTCATGTCTGTATGAACCAACTTCCAAGGTGTCGGGATCTGCACGGGGTGTAGGAAGCTGGGTAGGAAGTTGGAGCTACCTCAAAGGTGTTGAGTCCAGTTCAAAGCCCTGCAGGGGGCCACATGCTGTCACAATGCTTCATCAATTCACATTTTTTTTTTTTTTTTTTTTGTTACAGTGGAGTAGTGATACATATTTTGCAAGTGAACCTTAAACATGTGATCAGAAGCCAAATAACAACAAGCCAACAAAGCAAATTCAAATATCAAGTAACCAACGTGTCCTAACTGTTCTTTAAACCAATCAAACAAACTAGTTGTGACAGGTGTATGTAACGTTTTAGCAATATCTTTCAAGTGATCCGTTATTTCTTGGATGGTGGCATTTTGGTCAGGTATAAATATACAACATTCAGTTTTGATCACAGCTTCAGAAGGAGAGTATGTGGAGTCACATCTCGATGTCACAGTATAATTGTCTCGTTTGTGGGGGTTTGTGACAGGTGCAGTGCTCCTAAGAGGAATTGAAGTTCAAAATGTAACAGGTATCACATGAAGTAATAGGTCTTGTTTGAGGTTTCTGTAAGTTTTCTCAGTCTTGTTCCTCTGACAGATGTGAATGTCTCTGTGTGTACAATGTATCTGCCTCTGGGGCCTGCGCTGCTCCTCCGCTCCTCTGCTCCTCTGCTCCTCTACCAGTCGTGGAGGTCTTGGGTGTTGGAGTTCAGCTACTTCTGGGCTTTCCTTGCCTGCGTTGTTTCTTTCAATGGTTCCGACGAGGCGCCACAGGAAGAAGAAGGTATCGGCTGGTTTCCGGTGCATGGTCGAGGAGTTGTTTTCTTGCAGTGGGATGCGTGGAACCAGGTTAGCGCCCCTCACACTTGAGTGTCGGTGGTGCAGGACGTGTTGAGCCTTGGACCAGCGAGGTTTTCTCTGACACAAACCCAGTCTCCGGGTTGTGGCATGGTTTGCCACTAGGAGGAGACTGGACAGTTTTTACTTTTCTGTGGATTGACTGAATGGTAGAGGTTAGAGCAGAACAAAATGATATCATGGATTCATCCATGACATGGAAGTCCATCTTCTTCATATATAGAACGGAATTGCTTGGTATGGTCAAAGGTCTACACGTAATCCTTTCATGAGGCGTGAGTTTGTGCTTCCTAATGGGTGTTGACGGGTGTCAACATTGTCCATTTAAGTCCAGTTTAAAATTCTCTACACATACAAGAACATTTTCATACAAGAACAATTTCATATCCCTCACATTTTGGTTTATGAATAAAGTCTATTTGCAGAGCTTCAAAAAACTCACGGTGGGGGGAGGTGTTGATAATGTTTGCAATATTTTTTTTATAGGATGCAAATCTTGGAGCTTATCAGTCTTTCAACACTATCTGACACATTCCCCCTTTGCTCATCTGTGATTGCTAACTGTGATCAGCTATGCGACATGCGTGCAATTCACGGGTACAAGGATGTGGGTTTCACAACGCGGCCGTTGTTGCTGACCCACAAATTATTTACATTTTTACAACCATGGGAATGCTACAATCTGTGTTTCTTCACCTCAGTAGTCTCTTGTAGGAGGGCTACATCATTAGGAGAAACCAGGTCATTAGCGGGTATAGAAGGGCAAAGCTTTACAGGGACAGGTAAGCCCAATTTGGCAGTGTCTTTTGCTGCATGGTCAGCCGAAGCATTGCCAAGTGAAACAGGGTCCTTGGACTGGGTGTTTGGCTTCACATTTAACAAAGCAATAGATGAAGGTAGTTGACAGGCTTCTAACAGTTCACCAATCAATTTACCACGTTTAACGGGTGTCTCCGAGGATGTGATAAATCCTCGGTTCGCCCACAATATATAAAATCGTGTACACAACCAAAAGCATATCTGGAATCTGTATAGATTGTAACAGTTTTAACTTTTGATCAGTGTATATAGTTTCATCTACTTGGGTGGAGCTGGAGGAGGGCAAGGCGGCGCTTTCAACAATTAATAATTATCACAAATTGTATAACCTGCGTATGGTATTCCATTTTTATAAGCAGAGCCGTCAGTGAAGAAAACAGGAAAGGTAAGGACGAGTGTTAAAGACAGAGGTGTCAAAAGTATTCACATTCATTACTCAGGTAGAAGTATAGATATTAGAGTTTAAAAATACTGTAGAAGTTGAAGTATCAACTCAAAATTTTTTCCTCAAGTAAAAGTATAAAAGTACTGGTTTCAAAACTACTTAAAGTATAAAAGTAAAAGTAATATAAGGGGGGAAAAACCTTTAAGGCTAAAAGCCATTGAAAATGAAGTTATCTTAGTATAATGCAAATATATTAAAGAACCATATATGTGCACTATTGAGCATTAACATGTGTTTCAGAGAGCAGACACGTACAAACCAATAGGGTGTCGGAATGGTATTATGTTTATACTTCTCATCCAACCACAACCAAATTCACTCTATCCGGATGGCACAATTTAACTGGATAGTTTAAAAAAAAAAAAAACGAAATGAAATAGAGTAAGGCTGTTTTTAAAATGTAAGGAGTAAAAAGTACAGATAATTGCGTGAAAATGTAAGGAGTAAAAGTAAAAAAACGTCTGAAAAATAATTACTCCAGTGAAGTATACATAACCAAAATTTCTACTTAAGTAAGGTAATGAGGTATTTGTACTTTGTTACTTGACACATCTAGTTAAAGATTAGTTAGACATGCTTTCAGAAGGCTTATAGACACTATAGTTGGCTCACAGACAGATTTCCATGCACTTACATGATGAAGTTATCATAGGCAGGAGAGAGATTATGTGGGCTCACCAGCAGTTCTCATTTTCTTTTGTTTGAGACGTGTGACGTGGGGCCCTTTAGTTGATTGGTGTGAATTAATTAATTGGCTGGTTCCGCTGTGCCTCCTCTTTGCGCTCAACCTGCTGTAAACACTTTTGACAAACATTAGTATTTTCATACATTTCAGATTCTTTTTTTTTCTGCGTTATCCAGCCCTACCCTTTGTTGAGGGCAATTAGCAAATATATATTTTGCATGTACCCTGGAGGAAATCGATCGATCTGATCTTGTGACAGACCACAATTCTCTTTAGCTGTCAACATTATTTTAGCATAAAGTTCCCTGGGATTATCATCTACTTCCCTTTGAACTGTTAAGGCAATAAATATTGTAAAAAGGTCTGAGCTTGCTCTGGTGTGATTTTGACAACAGCTGTGGGATTAAAGGGAATTCTACAAGCATCAAGTACTTTGCGCATCAAGTACTTTACTTTTCAAATCATGTGGCAAAGTTAGTTTAACAGCTGTTTCCTCTAGCCAGTTTTGTTTATTTATTTAAAATCTCTTACTATTATTTGCCTCCAAATTTTGTAGGCAACAGATCTTGGATTTTTGTAAAATCCAGTCGTCATCAGAAGTGTCATCGTCACTTGATTCTTTAATCTGTTTGTCCGGATAAAGGTTTTGATTTGATCATTTAACTGGTTCTCTAATTTCATTTTTGTCTGCGTTGTGTTTTTAAATCCTTCTAGTAGAGCCATCAGCTTTTTATTTTGATCAGTAAACGAAGCTATTTGGGATTCTGCATTACGGCGTCTACTTTCATCCCTCCAAAGATCTGAGGGAGTTTGAAGTGCTTTTAGTTATTTTAACCATATTTAATACTAACTAAGTAACAAATAAAACTACCAAATAAAACTATCGGTACCGTGATTACCATACATGTATTTAAAAGGACCAGTCAACTCTTTCTCTGACTCTCTTACTGAAAAACTTCCCAAAAACTTTCCATTTTCTTTCTGTAAGATCCCTCCAAAAAAACTTTCAATTACAATTACTTTTACCCACAAATCACTTGCTAATTCTTCCAAACATCAGTCTACTTCAGAGCATACAAATCATTCCTGTTGATGCAAGGAGAGCACGTCAGATCCTTGCAGAAATGAAATATACCTCAAGTATTTGGGGAGAGCGAGTCATCCCCATTTATACAATAAAAACAGTTCCTCTACATACAGTATATGTCTATTTCTCACAAATATCTCAGTGTTCCAACACTTATGGACCTGAAGTCCTGCATATGCTTATAAGTCCCACTGGACTATTCTTTTGGTACTCAGACCAACCATGGCGTTCTGGCCATTTCTCTCTTTAATGTTACCCGAGATATTAAACCTTTTTAGAAGAGCGAGTCAAATTCTAAGGCAGGATAAGCAAAGAAAAAAATTCTCACAACACAATCAAATTCAAGTGTTATGAAATTGTCAGCATTCCTAAACATCTCTACAATAACCTTTCCCAATAACCCCTTGCTCACAACCACACAGCGGACTTACCTAAATTTCAGGATGATGTCAACCTTTTCTCTGGTACTCCAGTCCACAGACTTTCGACAACAACTCAGCAACAATAATTTGGGATTTTGCAAAAAATAAATTTTTAGATAGAGTCGCTGATTGTGCCATTGTTCTGGAAAAGGAGTTCCCATCGAAGGTCTATTGTCAATCCGGGTCACAGCACCAAATTGTTGAGGAATTTATCAAACCAGTTCAGAAGTCCGCTTTGTGGTATAGTGAGTTTTTATTCAGCAAGCAGGCGGTGAACGAACCTACACAGATCGTGTCTGAGTTGGTGTGCCGACCTCGAGTGATTTTGTAACAAGGTTTTTATACAAGAAGTTTAACGAACAAAAGGCAGGAATAAACAAGTCAAGTGAGAGACAAAAGTAATTTACAGTCAGATGTGATATGTGGCCAAATGTCATTATCAGACATTTGGCATGTCTGTCACAGACTTCTAAATTACCCCTAGGGTATTCTCGTGATTCATGTCTGTATGAACCAACTTCCAAGGTGTTGGGATCTGCACGGGGGGTAGAAAGCTGGGTAGGAAGTTGGAGCTACCTCAAAGGTGTTGAGTCCAGTTCAAAGCCCTGCAGGGGGCCACGTGCTGTCACAATGCTCCACACTCTGTAACACTGACTCTTTCTGCTGCAACCATCAGTTCCCTTTAGAGGCTAATATAGTGTAATTAATTTAATTAAACATGTCCAGAAGTTTATTTCTCCCTTTTCTCCTGGAAGAGATGTGTGATGATGTTTAAAGTGTAAAAGTGGGAGTTGAAGTTTAAAGTGCAGTCTGAGTGGAAGTGTAGCACCTCTCAAGTGGATGTGACCATGATGAGGTGCTGACCTGAGTTAGTTGCACCTTCAGAGAACTTGGGGTTCCTTTTAATAAAGTCAATAGAATTCACCTGATGTGCAAGTGATCGTTCACCTTTAACTAACATTTTCTTTCACTATGAGCGACTCTTCAATCATGAATTCCTGCTCTTCAACATACAATTACAAGTAATTCAATGTCTCTGAACTTACTTTTCCCTCTTTAAACCATTAAAGCCCAAATTACTGCCAATTTGCATTAACTACTTAAATGATCAAAAGTAGTCAATAAACACAGATCAGGAAAACATTTATTTAACTATGAACTTATTTATTCACATATCTTTTCTGAAACATTTATTTTAACAGAAGTCATCAACTGTTTCTTCTTCATTCAGGTTGGAGCGCTGCTGGTTGTCAGAGATCAGCTGTTCTTCTCTGGTCTCAGCTCTGAAGTCCAACCCCTATCATCTGAAACATCTGGACCTGAGCTGGAACCAGCTGCAGGATTCAGGAGTCAAACATCTGTGTGGTTTCCTGGAGAGTCCAGACTGCAGACTGGAGACTCTGAGGTCAGACATGTTTTAGTTGTGTGTTCATTAGATGAATCTGATGTGAAAGTTGTGATGACACTAACCTGCAGACATCAGGCTGATCTCCTGCTGATCCACACTGACCATTTTACTGCTCTGGTTTCTTCTTCTCTGGTGTCTTTGTGCAGCTTGCAGTGCTGCGGTCTGTCAGAGATCAGCTGTTCTTCTCTGGTCTCAGCTCTGAAGTCCAACCCCTCCCATCTGAAACATCTGGACCTGAGATTCAACTACAAGCTGCAGGCTGCAGATGTAGAGCAGCTGTCTGATCTGGTGGAGAGTCCAGACTACCAGCTGCAGACTCTCAGGTTGGTTCTGACTGGAGCTTTTAGAGTTTTCTTGGAGATTTTGGTTTCCTCAAACAGAGAAGACACCGTCAGTCCAGGTGAAGGTGTTTCAGGTATTGATCATCTGAACCTCCTGCTGCTTCTTCATCATTCAGTCACATTTCATGTGAAACCTGCTGTGATCTATATCTGTTCTGTTAGAACCACACACACCTCACCATCATACATGTGTGTTCCTGCTGTCATGAACGTCCAGACAGAACCTGACAGAACCAGAGAAAACTGAGTTACATATTCATCTTTAAATCATCTATGAAAGCCAATCTCTGACGGAGACAGACCCCTCCCCCGCTGAAGACAGGCATAGACCACACATGTCCTGAAGGAAGACGGGTTTCTGCTGATGGCTAACAAACTAACATTTAGTTCTGAGGTTTGAGCGGACTGCGCTGAAATGACGGCTGACCATGCGTAAAGAGCCCTCATCTAAATATTTATTGACCCAAATAGGAGTCAAAAGGGGTCAAGAGAGGCGATATGGTGACCATGCAGGGACGGACCACTTGTCCAGAAACCAGGAGGGGCTGTAGTTCGGTTAGTGTGAGGCAGAACACAGATCCAGGAACAGCAGGCCAGGGTCAGAACCGAAGAAAGGCAGTTAAGCTCAGACAGACGTACCGATCAGGGCTGGACCTCAAAACAGGTCCAAGGACACAGATCCGGTCCAGCATAGCAGTCCCAGGAGAACTGCTGGAGACCGGTATCTGCAGCGTGACCACAAACCCAATATGGCAGAGAGTGAGAGTTGCAGACGGGTTTAAATAGGAAGAGGAAGAGGTGAGGATGATGAGGGTGATCAGCTGGCAGGGAGAGATGCAGGAAACTCTTCATCTCCCTCCAGAAGGTTCCTTCATGGACCCGCTGTAGTCGCTGTGAGGTTGGGGTTTGTCGGTAGCGCCGTATCGCTTTACAGCAGGCGTTCTCCCCCTGGCTCCGCGCTGTTTGCACATTCACTGTCCCACATAAGAACATATTGTAAATGTGGCAGGGTGGAGGAGCTGCAGCCACTCCACCCTGCCACAGTAAAGTAAAGTTGTTGCTTGAGTCAACAATGGAAGCATCCAACAGCTCTCTCAGTCAGCAGCTCACCGGTCCAGAACTCATGAGTGACGTTCAGAAGCTTCCTGCAGCAGTTGTTGTCCTAGTTCTGGAGGAACGGAGACAAACGCTCGTTGATAAACCCTTCCCCACGCCAGAACCACCACAACGCATGTTTTCCCATGATGAGGCATTGTGACACCGTGGCTGACCTGAAACTCCAGCTTCCTACCCCCTGCAGGGGCGACACCTTGGAAGTAGCTTCAACAAAGACTTGAACCACCGGAATGCCATATGATGAAGTTCCTGACTGACTGATATGTTAATACCAACTCATTTGGCCACAGACTTGAACCACCAGAACACCCTATGGGGTAATTTAGAATTTAGTGACAGTCATGCCAAATGCCCGATAACTTGCCCGATAATTTGGCCACAGATCACATCCGACTGTAAATTGTTTTTGTATCTCACTTGGCTTGTTTATTCCTGCCTTTTGTGCCTTGAACTTACTGTATAAAGAGTCATGATTCCAACCACTCTGGGTCGGCACACCAACTCAGACCTGAACTGTGTCGGCCTGCTCACCGCCGGCTTACTGAATAAAACTCACTACACCACAGCGGACTTCTGAACTGGTTTTGATAATATTCTTCAACACCCATCAGCCTTTAACCCGTGTGGCGTCTGTGGACGCTGGCGTGCAGCCATCTATGGAGGGAAAAGAGCAGCAGAGGCGTGCAGAGAGCATGCAGGAAATAAGCACACAGGAAGTAACATTAGTCTGTCAATCAACACGCTTCTGATCATCCCAACCTTTATTCCAATAAAATAGATCTGTGTCTGTATAAGTAGATAAAGTTGTCATCCAGTGAAACGACCACCAGCTCTTCCTGCTGCTGCTCCCTCAGACAGTCGACACCAGATCATGGGGCAGAAGATGTTCAGCATCGTCATGTAGCCCTCCCAACCAATTCTATTCTATTTCAGCTTAGTCACGGCAAGATCCCTTATAGATAGTGAGCCCTGATGCATGGGAGCTGAATTGGAGGGAGCCCACGAAAATATGACAGTTTAACTGAGTTTACTTAACCTTAGAACGTATGACTGTCACTAGGGTGCAGAGAGGCCTGGTTAGCTGATCCAATAGCTACATTGTCATAATAAACACTCCCATGCATGTAGCTTTAACACACTACAGTCCTGATAACACCACACTTAAATAAACACTTATGACTGCAGATATGTTCAACAGGAATAACGTATTTATTTACATAACCCAAAAAAACATAGGGCATCACCCTTTAATTCAACCTGGTGACCCTTGAGCTCAATAATAAAATAAAAAAAGAAATAAAATGAATACCCCGGGGTTTTGTAAGTCAAAATGGTACCATATCGTTGGCGCGCTTGTTGAGTTGGAGCTCGTATCCTTGTGAAAGTGTTTCCCAGTACTCACGGATAGCCACAGTCCCCCAAACCCTCACTCAGAAGAGTAAGGTGGAAAACCCTGATGAAGAACCCGAACTCCGCCGTCACATCCCCATGCAGCGGCAGCAGCAGCGGTCCTCCTGGCGACAGCGTGGATCCTGAGCGCCCTCTACAGCAACAGCAGCTCAGCAGCAGGCAGGCGTGCAGGGTGTAGACACACTACGCACAAAGTTCCACAACGCTAATAACTTCACTGGTCATTCTCATAAATGTCCATATTGTTACCCGACCAAGAATGCTCATACTCACTCAGGAACCTCGGCGCACAATATGTCTTCCTCACACACACACACGCGGTATTCTCCCAGTTAACCAAGGCGTGGCTAACATTAGCTCTACAAGCACAATAATGGCGTCTCGGACATGCGGTCCTCTCTCCCGGCTCTATCAACTCTGAACTTGCTCACGTAACTCAATGGGTACCAATAACACTCAAAACAGACCCTCCGACTTAAAAGGTCAATAACCCAGTAATTTTAAACGGTCTCATTAAACCTCCAAATACTGTTAATTGTCGTTTTCTCTTTTCCTCGTCTCATCACCGTCACCAGCCTTCAGTCTCTCTCACGTCTCTCTCACGTCTCTCTTTAGCCCCGCCCCCTTCGAATCCGGTAGGTGGATTACATCCATCTCTGACAGGCACAGATTGGCTAAACACCAGATTGATACCTGGCTAATCAAATGACAAAACCCTGAAACATCATGAGACATTCACAGACCATGGAAAACATGGAACATTTCACTACTTTACCCAAATAACCATGGGACTCATTTAAACAGCAGTATCATATACTGAATATCTGTACACTCAAACATCATCATTTTTTTTTTTTAAATGTATTTATTAGATTTTCGTTTGCAGTTTCTAACAAGACAAACATCAGTCACTGTTACAGACAACAAAGCAAACTTTTTCTCCCCGTTCTCCCTCCCATCCCCTTGTCCCCTAGAAAGGAAAAAAAAAATAAAAAAATAAAGAAATAAAAGTAAAGTAAAAAATTAAAAGTAAATAAATAAATAAATAAGATAATATAAATAAATAAAAAATAAATAAATAATAATAATAAAAGAGCAAAAGGGGGAAAAACATTAATAGATATAGTATTGATTAAGAAACACTTAAACATAGATATCCATTAAATAAGTACCCTGGATGTGATACAGTATACAGTATATGCATGCCCGTGTGAATACAGACATACATACAAATGCATGCATACAAATATTGAGATCAGTTATGACATTGATGTATTTCAAGGATATTTTCAGGCCATTATATCACCCCACATGAATATTCTACTCCCTCTAAGCCTCCTCCTGCTGAAGTAAGTTACCAACATTAGTATCATGTCTTAAAAAACATATAAAAGGTCTCCAGATGTCGTCAAAAACATGTTGCTTCCGTCTGATAATGTAGGTTATCTTTTCCATTGTCATGTTTAAAGCCATCTCTTTAATCCATCTTCCGATTCTTGGTCCATCAACATTCTTCCAATTAAGGGAAATGATACGTTTCGCTTGTAATATACACATATCTACAAGTCTAGATTCTTTATTTTGTAGTTTTGGCGTAGTTGGGTATATACCCAGAATAAAAAACCTTGGATCCATTGGTAACTTTTTGCCTAATATCTGATCAATCATATTAATAATATCCTGCCAGAAGGATTTCACTTTCACACATTCCCATATGCAGTGGTACAACGTTCTTCTTGCTTCGTTGCACTTAATACATGTATCAGGGATGTTATCATTAAACTTGTGCAGTTTGACTGGGGTTATGTATGTACGCATCAGCCATTTATACTGAATAAGTTTCAGGTTGCTATTAATTGTTTGTTTCTGAGCTTTCATACATGCCCCCTTCCAGTCTTGCAGTGATATTACATCCCCTATGTCTTCCATCCACAATTGCAGCCTATGTTTTGAAGATTCATCGGACCCGGATACGGGCAAATCATACAGGGATGAAATTAAGCCTTTATCATAGCAATGTCCTATAATTGCTGTTTCTAATAAGGTAGTAATAGGTATGTCTAACGAATAGTTTTGAGATGATGATATAAAATTTCTAATTTGAAGGTATTTAAAGAAATGCGTTTTTGGGATGTTGTATTTGGTTGATATTTCTGGAAAGGACATAAATACACCATCTTTCCTATACATATCTTGCACTGCCCTTAATCCCCCATCAGCCCATTTTCGAAATCCTGGGTCGCTACTCCCTGGTTTGAAATTGGCATTACCCCAGATAGGACTGAAATGTGACCAGGATGGATTGATGTTCAAATATTTACAAGTATCAAACCAAATGTCAATCATATTTAAAACAATAGGGTTGTTCGTATTTTCCTCAAACTTTTCCGATCCGCTGAATACAAGAACAAGTGAAGTGGTAAGCTAGGCCTCACCGAGTAGGATTCCAAGTCTTTCCAGGCAGGAGTGTTTTTAGAGGAGAAGTAAAACATGATGGACCGCAGTTGGGCTGCCCAGTAGTACCACTGTATGTTTGGGCACTGAAGGCCTCCTCAGTCATATGGTAGATATATTAAAGATAAACGTAATCTTGGACGTTTATTTTGCCAAATAAAGTTGGTAAACATTTTTTTAGTTCTAGCAAACAAGGATGAAGGAGGTGGTAGAGGGATATTTTGGAATAAATAAAGATATTTAGGGAGGATGTTCATTTTTAGGATATTTATCCTGCCAATCATTGATATTGGTAATGCTGTCCAACGTTCAAGAGATGAGGTCGTGGTTTTCTGGAGGGAGTCATAATTTATTTGAGAAATCTTGTTCACCTCAGGGACAATTTTTATACCCAAATATGTAAAATTATCTGTAGAGTCAAAAGGAGATAGGGGAGCATTGTGATTTATCCTGTCTCACTCATTAAGTAACATTATAGAAGATTTGGAGTAATTAATTTTGTATCCTGACATTTTTCCAAAGGTTTCAATAAGATCTACAAGTGCTGGAATGGAGCTGTTTAATTTTTTCAGGAACAAAATTACATCATCAGCAAAAAGTGCTATTTTATGTTCCAACTGACCTTCCCATATTCCATAAATATTTGTGTGCGTCCTAATTGCTATTGCAAGTGGTTCTATTGCAAGAATGAACAATAATGGGGATAGAGGGCTTCCTTGTGGGCAACTCCTAGAAACAGTAAAAGGTTTAGAGACCACATTATTAGTCAAAACAGTTGCAGTGAGTCCTGTACAAAGTAATCTGACCCATTTACAAAATGTATCTCCAAATCCAAAGCGGGCCAGCACTTATAACATAACATACATATAAGGCCATTCGACTCGGTCGAACGACTTCTGCGCATCAAGTGAGAGCAAGGCCGTGTCTTTCGCCGCTCTTTGACTGTGTAAGATATTCAGTACACGCCTGACATTATGAAACCCTTGTCTACCTTGGATGAATCCATTTTGATCCCCTCCCACCAATTGAGGAAGTTGGCCTTCTAATCTTCTTGCAAGAACTTTACATAATATTTTTACATCTGAATTTAGGAGACTAATTGGCCGCATATTTTCACATCTTGTATTTGGTTTTCCCGGTTTTGGAAGCAGCGTAATTAGTGCAACCCTCATGGATGCAGGGAGGAGACCATTCCCGAAGGATTCCTGAAACATCTCCAATAAGGGTGTCACCAATTTGGATTGAAATGTTTTATATAGGTCTATGGGAATTCCATCAAGGCCTGCTGCTTTCCCAGCCTTCATAGAGCCTATCGCCTCTGCTATCTCCTGTTGTGTTATTTCTTCATCTAATATCTTGTTCTCCTCCTCAGAAAGTTTAGGGATATCTAGGTCATTCAAGAATGTTGTCTGCCCATCCAAGTTGGGAGAGCACTCAGAGCTATACAGTCTCTCATAGAAAACCCTGAATGTCTCACTAATTTCTTACGGGTTAACGATCGTTTTCCCATTTGGAGCTTCTATATAGTTAATTGACCTTTCTGTTTGTTGTTGTTTAATACGCCATGCTAATATTTTCCTGGATTTCTCCCCTTGTTCATAGTATGATTGTTTGAGTTTCAATAGGTTGGCGGCTGCTTTATTAGCTGATATTTCATTATACTGAGATCTGAGAGTAAGAAGTTCTGTATGCATATCTGGTGTGCTAGATTTATTTTGATACAGATCAGTTTCGAGTTTTTTAATTTTTTCTTCTAGCGTCCTCATTTCAAGTTGTGCTCTCTTTTTTTTTGAACTAGTGAAACAAATGATTTGTCCCCTTATAAAGGCCTTAAATGCCTCCCACCTTATACTAGCCGACGTTTCAGAAGTGTTACATTCAAAATACAAGTCAATTTGTTTATTTAAGAAATCTACAAATGCAGGGTTCATAAGCCACTCTGGTTGAAGCCTCCAATTTGGGGGGTCTCTTACAAGCTGTTCATCTTCATATATCATAGAAATTGCTGCATGGTCAGATAGGACTATGCTGCTATACTGGCACTCTTAAACCTTGGAAACAAATAATGCCGAAATCAGGAAATAATCTATACGCGAATGAGTTTTATAGGTACTAGAATAACAGGAATATTCCACTGCATCTGGGTTTCCGTATCTCCAAATATCCAATAAATTTAGCTCTTTTATAAAATGGTGTATTATCTTCCTTGACTTGGTATGGGTATTGTCAAAGCCCGAAGATCTATCACTTGATGGGTCCAGCGTGCAGTTGAAGTCACCAGCTACCACATAGTTTCCAGAGAGATTTGAAATTGTCAGGAATAAATTGTTATAGAATTTGGGGTCATCTTCATTTGGACCGTAAATATTTATCAGATTTATATTTTCAGATAATAAAGTCCCTTGGACTATAATATATCTGCCAGCCGGGTCCACTATAACATTACGAATTTGGAAGGGGACTGATTTATGGATCAGTATCATGACTCCTCTAGAATGAGTAGTATAAGGAGCAGAAAACACCTGACCTTGCCACCTTCTCCTTATCTTAGAGATATCCCCGCTCATCAAATGAGTTTCCTGTAAGAAAACTATTTTTGATTGTAAGAATTTTATCCTGCTCATCACTTGTTTTATCTTTGCAATTTTATTCAAACCTCTACAGTTCCATGAGGTGAGTTTTACCTTAAAACTATCAGACATAAGTTATTTGGTTTGTGTTGGTAGTGCAGTGGAGACAACCCCCCTCCCAAAAGAAAAAAGAAAAGAAAAAAAAAAAAAAGGGAAAACGAAAAAATAAATGGAGAAAAAATAGGGACCGCCCCCCCACCCCCACCCCTCTTTTCCAGGTACCATGTTGCCATAGGAGTACCTCTTTCCCTCCCCTTCTTTAACAACCGCTTATGAAAGGTCCTACCTCCCTAACTTATTCTTTAAACTCTTAACTGCTTATATACAATACTAACCATTTTACCTCTACTTCTTATTATTGAATGAATTCACTTTTCCAACCTGAACACAAGATTGCAGTAAACCAACTGACAAAACGTGAACATCAGGGCAACTTGTCACATACCTGTTGTTCAACAGTGAGGATGGCGAAATTCCTCAACTAACTATGAAGCGTTGGCGCCATCTAGGGGTCATAATGTGGCCGACATCTCTCTCTGTGGTTCACGCATTTGAATGAATAAACATCGGAGATTTGTCTTTTCTTAAAGTCCGTTTTAAATCCCGTCCTTAGGGATAATTATAAACAGAAATCAGCCATAAAAAAAATTAAAATAGAGACCTCATCCTCATGTCCCTCAGATAGACTGGAGAAAGTTCTCCACTTCAACCGGAGTTTGGAAAAGATGAGATCTGTCATTATGCGTCACCAGGGGCCGCGCTGGGAAGATGATCCTGTGTTTATTGATCCCCTTATCTCGCAGCTTCTTTCGCACCTCATCGTAGCTTCTATGCATCTTGTGAACTCCAGCAGACAGGTCCGGGTGAAAGCGAACTTGCTTCTCATCATAAAGGATTTTCCCTTTTATTCGCGCTGCCCTCAGCACCCGCTCCTTGTCTCTGAAATTCAACACTTTCATGATAAGAGTCCTTGGACGTCCCGTGCTTGAGTCCGAAGGAAGGGTACCGATTCTGTGCGCTCGTTCAATTACCGGAGCGTCCCGCGGCTCCAGCCCCAGAGCCTCCGGCAACCACCTCTCCAGGAATGCTGCAGCATCTTGGCCCTCCGCTTTCTCCGGTAGGCCGACCAGTCTCACGTTGTTGCGTCTGCTTCTACATTCCAGGTCTTCAACTTTATCAGTGAGAGCTTTCACCGTGTTTTCCAGTGTGCCGACTTTAGTTAATAGCTCATTAACGTTATCTTCAGCATCCGAAATCCTTTGCTCAGCGTGTGTAATGCGCCCCGTGCATTCCTGCACCTGCTTTTTCACCTCAGTAACTGTAAGTTGTACACCGTCGATTTTTTTATAAAGTCCATTTTTCAAAGAAATTATGGCTTTCATGATATCTTCGTTGGTTTTCTCGCCTGAAATATCGGTAGATGTTTCACCATCTTCTTACTCGACATCCTCCGCCATGAGTGACATGGCGTCGCTCGTTTCTTCCCCCTCGGAAAGTTTGCCTTCGTATCGTGGTTTTTGTTTGTCTTTTTTTATGCCTTTTGGTGGCATTTTTCCATCCAGATAATCTTATCCTCACGTTGCCCAAGTTTAAATCAGGTTTTGGTTAATTCTGTAGGATTTTTTACAAGCTAGCAGCAGAGTTCAAAAAGTTGCAACTACCTAGTTCCTCGCCATAACCGGAAGTCCAAACATCATCATTTTTTTTTTTTTTTTTTTTCTTCCCTTGTCTGCACACATATTAATGATTGATACAATGACGGTAGAAACCAAAAGTATATATATGTGCATTATTACTATATTTAATATATATACATATATATACGCATATACGAGATCACCCCCCCCCCGCCCCCACTAGGTAACGAAGCCAATAATAGGGGACCACAGAGAGTGCAATTCAGCCGAATGTTGTTCAGTGGAGGCAGACATTATCTCACTACTAATATGGTCTGATAAAAGATTCCTAAAATGGTTGATACATAAACTGGATTTTTGTTTCCAATTTACTAGAATGGTTTTCTTTGCGATACATAAGGCAGTGAGAACCCGGTGTGTCCAATTAGGTTCTATTTGAGTGTCTCCCAGGTGACCTAATATACATACCGTGGGGCACACTGGGATTCTGTGGTTGATCCATGTGGATAAATCCTCACAAATCTCCTTCCAGAACCTCTGTACCGGTGTACAGAACCATAAAGCATGCATATAATTATCAGGAGTGTTCTCTGTGCACTGTGAACAGATATTAGAGGTGACAAAGCCCATCTGGAACATCCTTTGTCCAGTATAATGTATTCTATGAAGAACTTTGTACTGTATAAGTTGTAAGTTTGGGTTTTTAGTCATAGTAAACGTATTTAAGCATATTTGTGACCAAGAAAACTGGTCGGTATTCAGAGAGAGATCCGCCTCCCACTTGGAGATCGGGAGAGAGACTGAATCGTCCAGTTTAGACACTAACCTCTGGAGTTTTGATAACAACTTTAAAGTGCTTAGATTCAATAAATCTGTTATCTTAGCGGGAAGTTGTAAATCTAATTGGCTAATTTTGTATGTTTTATTTATTATGGCCTTAAGTTGTTGATACTCTAAAAATGTATTCCTGCTAACTCCGTATTGAACAATAAGTGTATTGAAAGGTACAAACTGTCCTCCTACAATTACGTGCTGTAAATACCGTATTCCTTGATCTCTCCATTGAACGAAATTAACCATCTTTTTATCATTTTTCACGATGTCTCGGTTGTTCCATATGGGTGTACGGTCACATGGAAAAAGTGAAATTTTAGCTACTTTGAGAAATTCCCACCAAGCTGATAAAGTTGTGCTAATATTAATGCTTTTGAAACATTGATGATGTTTGATACTTTGACTAATGAATGGTAACTCTGAGATTTCTAGTTCATTACAAAACACTTGCTCTGAGTCCAGCCATTGACTATCTAAAGGATGATCTTTTGACCATTTTACAATATACTGTAATTTATTACATCATCATTTATAGCAGGGCGCTACAGTCATATATCCAATCTCACAATCAACAAGACCAAACTGCTGTTTTCTTCATGAAGACTCTCCAAAGACTGTAAAATAAGTCACATCTGTGACTCCGCGGAGCTAAAAGTAAGACGTACATGTATAATCAGCTGAGAGAGTAAAATGTAGTTTGTCATTTTGAACAACAAAGTACTTTGTTTACTTTCAGGAATATTGTTGAATAGTGTTTAATAATCTCATTACTATCAGTGGGATGATGCAGGTCCTGTATGGCTTTCTCCAGAACCTCTTGTGTTTGATTGTGATAAGTCTGTCATTTGTGTTTCATCCATTATTAACAGAAATATGATAAAATAATTAAATAATTCTGATTAAAATACCAACACATTGATGAATGTTGAATTTGATGGCATGATCCATGATCCCCCGATAGTAATCAGAGTACTCACCACTGTTCTATAATACTTTACCACATTCCTGAAAGTAAACATAGTACTTTGTTGGCTGTCGTTAAAAATGATAATCTGATCAAAGAGATGATCCAGTATCTCCGTCCTGTGTTTAATGTGGAAGCTTCAAGAATCCTGACAGACGTGTTTCTGAACTGTGGAGTTTCTGAGTGAACATGAGGGAAGATCATGGAAACGCCAGGCAGAAAGAACTGGGCCAGGATTTGGACCAGGAACCTTCTGACTGTGAAGCTCCAGTGTTGCCCACCACACCACCCTGAACGGAGGAGGAGAAAACACTCATCTAGATGTTTATCTGTGTTTTATTCTTTCTCCAGATCGGAGCGCTGCAGTTTGTCAGAGATCAGATGTCGTCCTCTGGTCTCAGTTCTGGAGTCAAACCCGTCTGATCTGAAATATCTGGACCTGAGTGGGAACCATATGCAGGATTCAGATGTGAAGCAGCTGTGTGGTCTTCTGGAGAGTCCAGACTGCAGACTGGAGACTCTGAGGTTTGTTCTTTGACTGAAGTTGTAAAAGTTTTGAGTCCTGCAGCCACAAACACCTGAGCTGCTCTGAACCATCCTGGTGTCTGGACTAATCTGCTCCTGACATCATTAGAAACAAGCCGAAGTGTCTGCAGGCTGCTTTTCTCTCCATTGAGCACAAGGGTGCAGTATAGAGTGGTGAACGATATTCCCTCAACAAAGACGTCTTCATTCCATCCCAACATGAACTGAACCTGTGCAGGAGAATGTTTGTTTGTGCAAAGATCATGCAGCATCGTCTACAAACATCTTCATCTGTCATCTGTCCAAGATGTTTCATCTGATCCCAAACACTGAGATTCTAACGTTTGTACCGACTGGGATATGAGTTTGTATAGATGGATCCACTGGTGAAGCTGCAGAGCTGAAGTCACTACATCTTTATTGGAGCAGCAGCAGGATGTCATGAATATCAGAATCAGAGCCATGTTTATTTGGCCAAGTCAGGTCAAACAAGACAGGGAATTGGACTCGGTTATTTTCGCTCACTGTACAGTAAATAGACAAATGGCTCTTTACATATATACAATTTAAAAGTGAAAGGTGCAGCAGTATGAAGTACACATGGTTATTGAAAGGTGCATTGTTACAGCATATGATTGTGGTTATTAGGGCCCGAGGCCCTATTGTATCTGTAGGAATTTTTTTTTTTTTTTCCTTCTTCATCCAATGAAATGAGGGCCTTTTTTCCCCCTAAACGTGCCCCAAAAGTCACCAAATTTTGCACATAAAGCCAGGCCTGGCGAAAAATTTGATATTTAATAGTTTGCATTAATTGCCGTGGCAAAATGGCTCAACAGCGCCCCCTAGAAAAATTTGTGCCTCAAGCCCCACAATATGGTTTGACGTACATGCACGAAAATCGCTACACACCTGTATCATGTCGCAACTTAAAGAAAAGTCTCTTGGCGCCATGGCCAAAACCGAACAGGAAGTCAGCCATTTTGAATTAATCGTGTAATTTTGGCACGATTTATGCCACTCCTTCGGCAGTTAATACGGCCCGAACCGTAATGTGCACCCAGGTGTGTTATACATTTAAATGTGCGTCTCCATCCTGCGACAACGCGCATTACTTTTTTCAGTCAAAAGCGTTACCGTAGATGCCAAAAAGCCAAAAAGGTTTTGGCGTACAGGGCTCTGTAGCGCCGTCCAGAGGGAGTTCAAACAGACTGTGTCCTGGGAGTGAGGGGTCTGCAGAGATGTTACCTGCCCATTTCCTGGTCCTGGACCGGTACAGGTCCTGGATAGATGGGAGTGCTGGTGGGTTTTTCCTGAAATCCACTGTCATCTCCACAGTCTTGAGCGGGTTCAGCTCCAGGTGGTTCCGACTGCACCAGTGGACGAACTGTTCCACCTCCTGTCTGGACACGGACCGGATCAGGCCCATGATGCTCCCCAGCCTCACCTGCTGCCTCCTGTCACTCAGGAAGCTGGTGATCCACTGACAGGTGGGGGCAGGCACGGTGAGCTGGGTGAGCTTCTGGTGGAGGATTGCGGGAGCGATCGTGTTGAACGCTGAGCTGAAGTCCACGAACAGGATCCTCACATACGTCCCTGGGGTGTTGAGGTGACGCAGGATGTAGTGCAGTCCGATGTTGACTGCGTCATCCACCGACCCTTTGCCTGGAAGACAAACTGCAGGGGGTCGAGCAGGGAGCCTGTGATGTCCTTCAGGTGGCTCAGCACCAGCCGCTCAAAGGATTTCATGACCACACATGTCAGGCTGACAGGCCTGTAGTCATTTAGTCCTGTAATGGTGGGTTTCTTGGAGACTGGGATGATGGTGGAGCTTTTGAAGCATGAGGGCACCTCACCCAGCTCCAGGGACCGGTTGAAGATCCGTGTAAAGGTGGGAGCCAGTTGCTCGGCGCAGGCTCTCAGGCAGGAGGGAGACATGCCGTATGGGCCTGGAGCCTTCCTGACCTTCTGCCTCCTGAACAGCCGACACACCTCCTCTTCAAAGATCCTAAGTGCAGGCAGGTTGTCAGGTGGGGGGGTTTGGGGATGGCTGTGGTGAGGTGTGAATAAGCGGGCAGTTGGGAGGGGTGGTGGGGGTTGATGGTGGTGTAGAGAGTCCTGCTGTGCTGCTGGCCTGTTCATCAAACCTGCAGTGGAAACTGTTCAGCTGGTTTGCAAGCCTGAGGCTGCCTGCAGGGTGTGGAGATATTCTTTTGAACCCGGTGATGTCATGCAGACCTCTCCACACAGAAGAGCGGTCAGGGTTGGCAGAGAGGCGACTCTCCAGTCTTTCTCCATAGCTCCTCTTTGCTTTTCTGATCTCCCTTGAATATTGATGAAGCTCTTTTTCACTGGTTCTGTTGGACTGTTGGAACCTGCATGCTGGTGGCTTCAGCTCACATCTTTTATTCTTCATTCAGGTTGGAGAGATGCAGGATGTCAGAGATCAGCTGTTCTTCTCTGGTCTCAGCTCTGAAGTCCAACCCCTCCCATCTGAAACATCTGAAACATCTGGACATGAGTTACAACAACCTGCAGGATTCAGGAGTGAAACATCTGTGTGGTTTCCTGGAGAGTCCAGACTGCAGACTGGAGACTCTGAGGTCAGACATGTTTTAGTTGTGTTATCAGATGAATCTGATGTGAAAGTTGTGTTGACACTAACCTGCAGACATCAGGCTGATCTCCTGCTGATCCACACTGACCATCTTACTGCTCTGGTTTCTTCTTCTCTGATGTCTTTATGCAGCTTGCAGTGCTGCGGCCTATCAGAGATCAGCTGTTCTTCTCTGGTCTCAGCTCTGAAGTCCAACCCCTCCCATCTGAAACATCTGAAACATCTGGACCTTAGTTACAACAACCTGCAGGATTCAGGAGTGAAACATCTGTGTGGTTTCCTGGAGAGTCCAGACTGCAGACTGGAGACTCTGAGGTCAGACATGTTTTAGTTGTGTGTTCAGATGAATCTGATGTGAAAGTTGTGTTGACACTAACCTGCAGACCTCAGGATGATCTCCTGCTGATCCACACTGACCATCTTACTGCTCTGGTTTCTTCTTATCTGCTTTAGTCCTCAAACAGTTTGCTTCTTCTTAAACTTCCTCTTCTGATTTATGACATAAAAACTAAACATTTAAATGCAGACAGGAACAACTGAAGAACCAGAGATGTTTCTGAACCTGGAATAAAACATCTGAACAAACTAGAATTAACTGGGACAACAAAAATACATTTCTCACATTTAAATAGGTAAAAGAGTATGGAGGATTTTTTGTGCCAAAATTAAATAAATAAATACATCATTAATTAATTAAATTGGGAATTAAATATATCAATAATTAATTAAATGTGTCATCAATTAATTAAATTTAGAATTAAATATGTCATTAATTAATTAAAATACAATTCATTTTAAGTAAAAATATATATTTATTGTTTCAGCATTTAATTAATTAATGACACATTTAATTAATGATTTCGTGTTGCGTGTGAATCATGAAATGTAAAACTGCATTTAATTAATTAATGACACATTTAATTAATGATTTCGTGTTGCTGAATCATGAAATGTAAATGTAAAACTGTCAGTTTCACTCGTCAAACTCAGTGGGCGGAGCTAACGCAAATCTAGTGGAATCCACTGCTTTGGTCTGTACGGAGCCCTGGAGGTGACATGGAAATTATTATTGTTATCTCGTGCGCACGACTTTTTATCTCATGCCATTCACTTCAACATATACAGCTATTGATGCCAAGCATTTATCTAGTCGTCGAAGTCCGATCTCGGGAAACTGGCTTCACAAACGACGTTTTAAAAGTGGAACTATTTCCAGAGGCGGAGTTGACACAAAGTGCTTCGACATTGTCACGTGAGCGTGCTGGACCAATCAGAGTGGCCGCTGGTCCAAGATCGCTGCCTACAGTGCTGATTTTATTTGTAGAAATAAGCTTTAAATTGCACTAAAATGACTACAAACAATGTTATATGTAAACGAATTAATCTAAATTATAAACCTAAGAGACCTGCTGAAACAGTGATAATTCTGTCATTAGATAGAACATTAGACAGTGATGATTGTCATAGGGGTTCTCCCTAATGATGGAAATATAATACCCATATGCTCAAAACCTATGTTAAACCTGCAATAATAACATGTTTTCTATTTTCTATTTTAATAGAGTTGTATTATAGTTATTATAATATATATATATATATATATATATATATATATATATATATATATATATATATATATTATATAGTTATGATATATTATTATAGTTGTAATATTTCTGGTTCGTTTTGTTAACTCTGAGCTTTGTTGGTTGGTTTGTTAGTTTGCTGGTGGTTTTGTTCTGAACACTTTTCTGTTTCTCATTTGGCTGGGACGCCGGGTTCCTCCGCCGAGACACAACTTTTGCGGTATGCGTTCATTGTTATGTCTAAAAATGATGCGCAGTGCCCAATCAGAAACGGTACAGATATTTTGGGATTGTTTTATATAAGAAATACATGACTTCACACAATACACGCGCTGGGTGACGCCTCCGCTCCGACGTCGTTGCTACGGCAACCCGTCAGATCAGTCAATGATGTGGCCCAGTCTGAACAGAGCCAGATCCGATTTGGACACTTGCTAAAAACAGTGTGGACAGTCAGCCCTGAAAATCGGATATGAGAAGGAATCAGATATGAATCAGATTTGCCTGCAGTCTGAACGCGGCCCTAGTTTATCGGAATGTGTCCACAAGCCCTGCAACAATCCATTATGTGGATTCGATTTGCCTTGACTTGATGTACAGGGGAACCAATCAGGTGTTTGGAATCCACCCACTGAGTTTGACGAGTGAAACTGACAGTTTTACATTTACATTTCATGATTCAGCAACACGAAATCATTAATTAAATGTGTCATTAATTAATTAAATGCAGTTTTACATTTCATGATTCACACGCAACACGAAATCATTAATTAAATGTGTCATTAATTAATTAAATGCTGAAACAATAAATATATATTTTTACTTAAAATGAATTGTATTTTAATTAATTAATGACAGATTTCATTCTAATTTTAATTAATTAATGACACATTTAATTAATTAATGACACATTTAATTAATTAATGATATATTTCATTCCCAATTTAATTAATTAATGATGTATTTATTTATTTAATTTTGGCACAAAAAATCCTCCATAAAAGAGGAATTATGTAATTAATTATTAGTATTACATAACATTTTCTTTATATGAGTGTAAAAGCATATTTCAGGAAAAAAGTTTGAGTAAATCCCAGATTGATCCAGAATTACATATTGTATTTCAGATTTCATCTCCAACTCCTTTTCTCTACAGCCTTTTCAAAGGTTTTTTTTTTTTTTTAATTTTTTTTAATTTTTATTGAAGAAAAACACAGACATTCCTTGACGACATCACAGAATATATATGAAGATAGTTGAACCTCGGATTCAGGAGGAACAATGCGGTTTTCGTCCCGGTCATGGAACACTGGACCAGCTCTACACCCTCCGCAGGGGGATTGAGAGTTCATGGGAATTTGCCCAACCAGTCTACATGTGTTTTGTTGATCTGGAGAAGGCATTTGACCGTGTCCCTCGTGCCATTCTGTGGGGGGCGCTCAGTGAGTATGGGGTCCGGGGCCCTCTGTTAAGGGCTGTTTGGTCTCTTTATGATCGGAGCAGGAGTCTGGTACGCTTTGCCAGAGGGAATCCGGTTCGGGAACCACAGGATTTCATCTCTGCTTTTCGCGGATGATGTTGTCCTGTTAACTTCCTCGGACCAGGACCTTCAGCATGTGCTGCAGCGGTTTGAAGCCAAGTGCAACGCGGCCGGGATTAGAATCAGCACCTCCAAAACCGAGGCCATCGTTCTCGACCGGGAAAGGGTGGCGTGCCTTCCACGGGTGGGTGGAGAAGTCCTGCCTCAGGTGGAGGAGTTCAAATATCTCGGGGTCTTGTTCACGAGTGAGGGAAAGATGGTCGGGAGATTGACAGACGGATCGGTGCAGCGTCCGCAGTTATACGGTCGGTGTACCGGACTGTCGTGGTGAAGAAGGAGCTGAGTCGAAAGGCGAAGCTCTTTATTTACCGGTCAATCTACGCTCCTACCCTCACCTATGGTCATGAACTTTGGGTAGTGACCGAAAGGACCAGATCGCGGATACAAGCGTCCGAGATGAGTTTCCTCCGCAGGGTGGCTGGACGCTCCCTTAGAGATAGGGTGAGGAGTTCGGTCACCCGGGAGGAGCTCGGAGTCGAGCCGCTGCTCCTTCACATTGAGAGGGGTCAGCTGAGGTGGCTTGGGCATCTGTATCAGATCCTCCTGGATCCTCCCTAGGGAGGTGTTCCAGGCCTGTCCCACCGGGAGGAGACCCCGGGGAAGACCCAGGACACGCTGGAGAGACTATGTCTCTCGGTTGGCCTGGGAACGCCTCGGGAAGAGGCGTTCCCAGGCTCTTCCCCTGGAAGAGCTGGAGGAAGAGCTGGAGGAAGAGATGGAGGAAGAGCTGGAGGAAGAGATGGAGGAAGAGCTGGAGGAAGTGTCTGGGGTGAAGGAAGTCTGGGCATCTCTGTTGAGGCTTCTGCCCCCACGACCCGGTTCCGGATAAGCGGTGGAAAATGGATGGATGGATGGATGGATGGATGGATGGATGGATGGATGGCGTTAAAGACAGTAACAAAATGGGGCCAGTGGGGTCTCAAAAGTTGAATAAAACTGGTAAATGAAAAATAATAAATAAATAAATGGACAGTTGAGACATTCCAATTTCAGATGTTTTTCACGGTTGGATTAGTTTCATGGTTAATCATCTTGCTCTAGTTTTTCTGGGACAGTTGGGAGGTTTGTTGCATGAAAGTAGAAAGAAGAAGTCCAGGATGTGTGAGAAAGGCTTGACATATCCTCCTGAGTTCATCCTGGATGATTCCGCTGTAGGAAGACGATCCAGAATGAGGAGGTGCAGCTATGTCAAGCCAGGTTGAACTAATCCTGGTACGTGCACGTTGACGTCTTTCTTAAGCAGACCGTGAGGTCGGTCCCAGATGTCCTGATTCAGAAATGGAGAGGACGAGTGTTGCTGATGTTTCACCGAGTGAACAACAGCTTTCTAATTTGCCATGCTAAGAAACAAGGCTACAAGGGAACTAAGAAAAGCAAAGGCTGGCTTCTTTATCACGATTATTGAAAATGCTAATGGCAATTTAAAGGTTATATGAGCCAGATTAAAAATTTTACAGGTCGGGCCGCTCGGTGGCGCAGTGGGTTAAGCAAGCGGCTCATATACTATAGGTTTGAATCCCGGCCTGCGCACCTTTGCTGCATGTCTTCCCCATTGTCTTTCTCTACCCCCTTCCTGTCTGCAACTTTAATAAGGGCCACTAGAGCCACAAAAAAGATCTTAAAAAAAAAAAAAAAAAGACATGACTCTACAGAGTCCAGCTGCTGTGGCTTTGGCCCTCAATCAATATTTTGTTGAGTCAGTGGCAACCATAGCTCAAAGCTTCACAACTCATGAAAATAATGCTCTTCCTACTGTTAACACCAGTGAGCCAGCACTCTTACCAAGATCAGTGTCTGAGACTGAGGTTATAAATGTGATAGCCTCTGTCAAATCCTCAAAGGCCAAGGATATCTATGGTATGGACACACTCATGCTGAAAGAGATTAATTCCTCAATAGTCAAGCCACTAACCCACATCATTAATATTGCTCTCAATCAATGGAGTTTTCCCAACCCATGGAAGCCTGCTGTTGTGGTCCCCTTATTCAAAGGTGGTGACCCACTTATGACATCCAACTACAGGCCCATCAGTATCCTGCCCATAGTATCCAAGGTATTTGAAAAACTGATTGCTAAGTGTTGTGCCACAGAGTGTTACGGTTTGGTTTTCTAAGGACCCAAGTGCAGGAGAGAGAGGGAGGCCAGAGGCAGGAGTTCTCAAAAACAAAGGATTTAATCCACAAAAGGCAAAAACAAGGCGCTGCAGAGCAGGATCGAAAAAACACAAAACTAACAGGGATCAAGGACCAGGAGCACATGGAGGGAAGAACCAGTACGGACCGACAGGGAACCAAGGAATGACAAGACAAGATATACTGAGGGGATAACGAGACATGACGAGACACAGGTGCAGACATAATCAGGGCAGATGGGACACAGGCGGGGCAAGACAGAAACTGAAAGTCAAACTGGGGGAAGTGTCAAACCCTGACACAGAGGAGATGCTATTTCAGTTATCAAGAGAGTTATTAATAATTGTCCTTCGACAATTATGAATAATTAATAAAGTAGATTATTTATCAAATTGAATTATCAAAATGACTTAATCAAAACGGGGCACCACCTGATGTAATCAGGAAAATGATAACTTAACAGCAGAATCAGTCTCAAAGTGAATTATTCTACAGAATAATAGTTGAAGGAAGCAAAGTTCGATACAGGCCCTGGCAAACCAGCATTTGTAACAAAATATGTGCAAAATAAACACGAACAACTTCTCTCATTCAAATTAATCAGAATAAAAAACATCATATAATGCAAATCTTCCGATCATCCGCGTGTATGTGTGTGTGTGTGTGCGTGCGTGCGTGCCTGTGTCTCAGAACAACGTCAAGTCACGTGGACCTATAGCCAAGATGGTGGCCCACGTCACGCCACGTGAACCAAAACAAAAATGGTGGACACGGTATTTGGACCCCGAATAACTGGTTAAACGGCGCCACGTGGGTCTAACAAAGAGCGGGGTGGCCTCGTGGTCTAATTACTAACGTGTCTGCGTAGTTAGTGAAAAGGAAGGGAACAAGGGACGGTCACCTCAAAAATATACACGTAACGAACAAACAGCGCTGCCGGTGGGTTGCGCCGGCAGCGGTAAGGAATCACCTCACAGACGCAGCAGCCGTTGGTCTGTAGGAGACCGTCGGTGCGTTACACAGTAATATGCAGACAAAATTACAGTAAACACAACTCAACGTTAACCGCTTAATAAACAAATTAATTGCCCAAACACAGCCTCACATCTCCCTGGTTCTGGAGTGGCCGGCGGTGTCCAAGGCAAGAAGAGAAGGGCAGAAGAGAGCAATTTCCGGGGTCCCTTCGCTTTTATCCGCCGGGGCTGTGGTGTTCACACCTCCTGGACTAGAAAGCCCAGTGGGGTTTGTAGTCATTAGGTGCCATTAGGTGAAACGCGAAGCTGGTCCCAGACCAGAGTCCTGCACTGGGTCGGGTACCCGCAAAAACGGCTGATTTGCGGGTGGTTTTTAAAAAAATAAAAAATTCCGGGTTCGGATCTGGGTGTAAAAAATAGAATGCGGGTCGGACCGCGGGTTTAAGATTGACGCATCAAAATAAATATAAAATAATAAATACAATAAAATAAAAACATAAATTGTAATCTGGTTGTAAGGCTGTGACTGCAGCTTGTACCGTGCCATTTCCGGGTCATTTGCCGCGCAGGCGCGCAATCATTTCCGGGTTAGCAAAACAAAAATAGCGGAAAACGTGAGAGTAAAGCTGCGGAGCGGAGAGTACCATCTAGTCGAAAATTCCTCTTCAAGAGCGAAGTCTAAAATCTGGGACAAATTTGGTGTTATTATAGACGAGGAGAACAATCAAGTCGCTGGGTTTGCTGCCTGTAAGAAGTGCGGGAAAGTGTTATCTTACGATAGCCGCAAACTATCGTGACTACCTATCACTCTGTTCCCGACTTGTCAGAATAGAAAGTTGCAAATCTACTGCTCTGTGTCTGTCAATGGGTGTTCCACAGGGTTCTGTATTGGGTCCAATCCTGTTCAGCATGTACATTAATGATCTGCCTTCTGTGTGTGGACAATGTGATGTATTAATGTATGCTGATTATACAGTTACAGTTACAAATGGCAAATGTGCAGAAGAAGTTGCAACTAAACTAACAGATGTTATGGTAAATGTTACATCCTGGCTTAACAACTGTTGTTTACAACTGAATGTTTCTAAGACAGTTTGTATGTTCTTCTCCAAGGTTCATAGTCATGTTGTAGAACAGGATGTTCTCATCTTTGGAGAGAGACTACAGATTGTCTCAGAGTACTAGTATTTAGGAGTACACACTGATGCTAATCTCAAATTCAAAACCCACATCAAAAATGTCTGCAATAAGGTAAAGTTAAGTTTATCAAATTTCAGGTTTACCAGAGACTTTCTTTCAACTGAAGCAGCAAAGCTTTACCTTCATTCAATGGTTCTTTCCCACATTACTTACTGCCTGATAAATTGGTCAAATGCACACACTACTGATTTAAAACCCCTGGAGTCACTATATAAACAAGCACTCAAAACCCTATATAAGAAGCAATTTACTTATCATCACTGCCATATTTAAAAAAAAGTATAATTTGTTTAGCTGGCAAAATCTTATTACCGTATTTTCGCAACTATACGGCACGCTGTGTGGAAAGGCGCAGCCTCAGTTATGTGTGTCATTACTGTATTTAAAACGCACACACAGCGCACCGTACAAAAAGGCGCCGTCTACACACACAAATGGCACACCGCCTTACAACAACACACACGCAAGCATACAAGTGTGTGTATTTAAAAATAGAGCGGGAGCAAAACTGAGTTTGATGGTGCTTTATTGAAGTCTTTATTACAATCGTTATTGCATTAATCCAATCCATCGATGTCCTCATCCTCCGTTTCTGCATTAAACAGCTGCGCTAAATCAACTGTGCCTGTCCAACTTTCCTCGCTGTCAGTCACTTTCTGTGCCGTGCGGCCCCTCAGAAATGATGCCGGTTATGCGAAAGCTCGAACAACAGTGCCAGCAGACACGTTAGCCCACGCATCTACAATCCATCTGCAAACTGTGGCGTAACTTGCTCGGCGCTGCCTTCCACTCTTTGTGAAACTGTGTTCTCCCTCAGTCATCCATCGCTCCCACGCCGCTCGCAGCCTCACTTTGAACAGCCGGTTCACACCGACGTCCAGTGATAGAGTTCTTTTGTCAGACCTCCTGTCAGGACTCAGCTCGTCAGGCTTCATCCGCAGCCCGATCACGCTGAGACCAGGGCTACAGTGCAGCTCGTGGGTAACGGGCACGAGCCGGGCGCGCTCCGATGCTCCGGCGCTCTGAACACTCAGCTGCAGCGCATTAGTTCATTTGTTTATGGGAGTTAAATAGAGGGACTGCCAACAGCTCATTGCGAGTTCGTCCTGGCTACGTTAGAGAGTATGGTTACTGTTATTAGTTATTTATTTTTTTAAATACCAGTAACCATACTCTCTAGCTGTTCTCCTGGTCCCAGCGCGATCGGGCTCTGGATGAAGCCCGACGGGCCGAGTCTTGACACCTCCCGGAATAACAGCAAGTGCAGCGTTCATTTGTTTCACTTCTTTTTTCACATTGGCTGTGAGATGGACACGCATAGAGTCACAGATCAACAGCGATGGTGATGTGTGAAAAAAACACCGGGTCGCCTTACATACACCTGCCTCAGCCACTCTTTCATCATCTCTTCATCCATCCAGCCCTTTTCATTTGCCTTAATAACTACGTCCGCAAATCACGTGCAAATCACGCGCCCATATTCTCCCTTTAACGTTCTCATGGTGGCCTCAATTATGTCCGCCTTACAATAACACACTGGGCGCACTGCGTCATTGGGTGCGCGGCACATTGTGAAAAAAAAAAATAAGAATTTTATAAGCGCCTAATGGTCGCGAAAATCCGGTAAATACAAAAATCTCTGCTTGGTTTTTAAAATCATGCACGCGTTAGCTCCACCTCCTCTATCTGGCTTCATCGAACTCAAATCTACCTCAACCAGGGTTACTAGAGGTGCAGCTACGGGTGACTGCACATGCTCATTTAGAATCAGTGCATTTAGCCAGGCAGTCTTCTCCTTCAAAGCATCCCGTCAGTGGAATTCGGTACCACAATCAGAGAGTCTCCATTCTACTACTCATTAAAAAGTTATGTTAAGAAGTGGCTCCTGGAGAACCAACAGTGTCAACACTGATCTGTGTGTGTGTGTGTGTGTGTGTGTGTGTGTGTGTGTGTGTGTGTGTGTGTGTGTGTGTGTGTGTGTGTGTGTGTGTGTGTGTGTGTGTGTGTGTGTGTGTGTGTGTGTGTGTGTGTGTGTGTGTGTGTGTCTGCGTGTGTGTGCGAGAGAGAATGTTTGTGTGTGTGAGATAGAGAGAGCGTGTGCCCTTGTGCCATCCTGGTGGCTTCAGCTCACATCTTTTATTCTTCATTCAGGTTGGAGACCTGCAGGTTGTCAGAGATCAGCTGTTCTTCTCTGGTCTCAGCTCTGAAGTCTAACCCGTCCCATCTGAAACATCTGGACCTGAGTGGGAACTACAGGCTGGAGGATTCAGGAGTGGAAAATCTGTGTGGTTTCCTGGAGAGTCCAGGCTGCAGACTGGAGACTCTGAGGTCAGACATGTTTTTGTTGTGTGTTCAGATGAATCTGATGTGCAAGTTGTGTTGACACTAACCTGCAGACATCAGGCTGATCTCCTGCTGATCCACACTGACCATCTTACTGCTCTGGTTCTCTTTCATAATATTTATCTCGATTTCTCACTATGGGATGCCCCGCTGCATTAATCTCATTACAACAATCCTGATTGGCTGGTGAAATGTGTCCGTCCGTCGCAGGTAGCACCACCTACCTTAGACATCCCGTGTGGACGACACCAAGTCATTCAAACACCTCTTCTCACTCGGAGCTCATCTGGCATCCTGGGCTTGTTAGCTGAACTGTCCACAGACAGATCTCACTAGCTTCTGTCGCCGGGTGCTAACCAGCCTAGGATGTGTTTATCTGCTGCGTCGGTCCCACCAGATCGAATGTTGTGCTTTCCTCGCCCTCCACGGCTCGGTTGGCACCGTCACAACGCCTCACCACGGCTGCTCCAGTCCCGAGGGTTAGCACACCAGCTAATTTCTCCCACCTTGCGGTGGATAACCGGAGGTTAGCGTCGGCTGGGGCTCCCAGCTCCACCTAGCCGCGGCCCCCCCACAGGAGGAAGACGTCCTGGAACTGGACTATGGTGACAATAGAGAAGGCACCTCGGACCTCCTCATATCAGAGGATGAAGACGAGGACAACTTCTTCATCACTCCGGCTTGGGCTGCACAGCCCGCAGCCTACGTGGCCTCTGGGGATGGAGATGTGAGCAGCACACCAGCTTCTCCCCTGCCCAGCTCAGATGTGCTGGGCACGCTGCTGCCAGGCTGCCATCCCCTGGCCTGCTGTCGTAGCCGAGACCCCCACATCACGCTACAGAGGGAACAAGTTGCCCTCGGCCAAGAGTGCGATGGAGCAACTCCTCGCGGTCTTCCCAGAGCCGCTGGATGAGGTGGTGCGTTCATGGAGAGACGCCCTCTCAGCAGCAGGAGCCCGGTTCCAGGGCCTCATCCCTCCACTGCAAGGCGATGGAGAGCCTGGGTCTGCTCCGCAAGCCTCCCATGGAGCCACTCGTTGCAGCGCACCTTCCAGGCAGCCGGCTGTCGCGGGTGTTCTCCAGGAGCCCCAGCCTGCCGTCCAAATCTGACCGTCTTCAGTCGGCCCTGACTGGAACGCCGTACGAGGCAGCTGCACTTTCGGCCAGGGCGCTCAATGTCCTCTCCCTTCTCACAGCGTCACTGGCGAGTCCCGTCCTCTCTGACCCACGGGGTGCCATGGGGTCCGTCCTGTCCAGAAAGGTGGTCACTACGGACGCAGCTTGACAGGTCGGGGCAGAATTCACGAGGGCCAACCTGTGAGGAGCCGCTGCAGTGTGGACCTCCAGCGGTCACACATACATTTCTGGAACCATCAGCGATGTTTCTCTCCCTGAAACGTTCCATTCTGTTTCTCATGGGTCATCATGTCCTGGTGAGGACAGACAATATGAGGACGGTGGCGGACATCAACCGCCAGAGGGGATTACGCTCCCTCCACTGGCCCTGATGCCCCCACTCTGTCCAGAGGGAGGCAGCAGGGCCACGCACTGATGTTGGCACGCGCTGGCCGGAGACGCATCGGCTGGTGGAGATATATCAGTTGTTGTGCGCTCAGCCCTGGCAGCTCCCGCTGCGCAGGGACCTGCTGCAGGGGGCAGGGATGGTCTTTCACCCCCCCAGAACGCCTGGCGCTGTGGGCTCGGCCTCTGAGTGGCTCCAGTGTCAGCTCTGGGCCTTTCACAGCGGGTGATCAGCTCTGTACTTAGTGCTGCAGCCTCCTCCACCAGGTCCCTGGATGACTGGAAGTGGAGGCTGTTTGAGGGATGGTGTCACAGAAATGGCCACATTCCTTCTCAGTGTCCAGCAGGAGTAATATTTTTCTTCTTGCAGGACCTGGTTGACAAACGGAAAGCCTTCTCCACTGTCGATGTTTACTTGCAGCTAATGCCGCTTGTCAAGTGGGGTTTGGGAAGAAAACGGCGAGCCAGCACCCGCTGGTTTGCCGTTTTCTGAAGGGAGCACGCAGGCTTCTCTCCGTGTCCAGACCACTGGTACCACCAATGGATCTGGCTGTGGTTCTGGAGGGGCTTAAGGGCCCCCCTTTGAGTCACTGGAGGGGCAGACTTGGAACATGTGTCTCTGAAGGCAGTGTTGTTGCTGGCGCTGGCTTCGCCTAAGCGGGTTAGTGACATCCACGTGCTTTCGGTGCAGCCGTCATGCGCTCAGCTTTTTCCGGGGGATGTGAGGATGATTTTGAAGCCCAACCCAGCATTTGTGCCTCAGGTGGTGTTTCATGTTCTCCCATGGACCTCGTGGCTTTGCTGCCCCACCAAGTGAGTTTGGGTTGCATGCGTTATGTCCAGTCCGTGCGGTGGGCACTTACATGGACAGGACGAGGGGTTTCAGGAGGAGCTATCAGCTGTCTCCTGGACTGGTCCTCATATGGGGAGACTGTCACAAAGCAGCGCCTTTCCCACTGGCTGCTGGAGGCGACTGCTTCTGCTTATACGAGTCAGGGTTTGCAGCTGCCTGTGGGCTTGCGTGCGCACTGGACTCGGAGCCTTGCCGCAGCCTGGGCCTTATTCAGGGGAGTTTCTGTCCAGGACATCTGTGCTGCGGCGAGGTGGTCCTCGCCTCTCACTTTTGTCTGTTTCTATATGCTGGATGTCTTCGCCCCCTGCGTGGCACATGCGGTTCTGCTGTCCTGATGGGAACAGAATATTTTTCCCTGTGGGTTGGTGGACGCTGGATAAGCTTGTCTGGCAATACGGGAGCAACCATATACCATAGTGAGACATTGATCTTAATATTATGAAAGAGAACTTTAGGTTATTGACGTAACCATGGTTCTCTGAGTGATATGAGTGAGATATCTCACCAGAAAACCCTTCTTGCTTGGGCGAGTGAGGAGAGGTGCTTATCTTGATTGACTTGGTGTCGTCCACACGGGATATCTAAGGTAGCTGGTGCTACCTGCGGTGGACGGACACGTTTCACCAGCCGATGAAGATTGGTGTAATGAGATTAATGCTTCTGAGGTCTTCAGCGGGGCGTGCATCCCATAGTGAGACATCTCACTCATATTACTCAGAGAACCGGGGTTATGTAAATAATAGGGATGCCCTGATACCATTTTTTTCACACCGAGTACGAGTACGAGTATTTTAATTTGTGTACTCGCCGATACCGAGTACCGATCCGGTACTTCTACCACAAAAATTACTAGGCTAAAAATGCAATGGAATGAATTGGAAGACAGGTTTTATTTGCAAGAAAAATTCAATTTTAAACAAAACTCAAAACGCATGTGCGGTGCTTCACCTGAAGCCGTCCGTGTGAAACAACATAAACAATCAAATAAAAAAAACAGGCTAAATGAAATAATGTTACACACTCTTGTACAGTAGGTGGCGGTATGCACCTTAAGGTTGGTTGCGATCCGCCAATAAAACAGAGAAGAAGAAGAAGAACATAAACAATCGCATTCTTACAGTCCGGTTAGTCACCTAGCGGCTAACCGGCGTGGTGCGTGGTGGTGGGAGGAGAGTAGTGCCCATGGGTGAGACTGGCAGCGCCGTTTCAGGCAAGATAGTGACAATTAATGCAAGCGGGATGTCAGCAGTGTGGAGATATTTCAAAATAAGGGACGACGACAAAGGCAAGACAGACTGCGGGCTGTCGGTGCGGCTAACCGGCTAACGCGGCTAACCGGAATGTAACAATGGGATTGTTTATGTTGTATTGTGAGTTACGTGGAGTGTTTAATAAAGTTCCCTGTGAGTAAGGGTAATACTCAACCGTCCAGTTTGTATAATTAAGGAAGATAGAATTTATTGAAACCTGGAACAACTGGCTGAGCAGCAGCTCTGTGGCTGCTCCGCCCCCAGGCTGCAGACTGACCCGGGAGCCGCAGGGCGGCTCAACATCTCCCCCTAGCGGCGCTAACCAGTAACTACAACAACAATGAAGTATCGGTGTGTGGTATCGGAGAATTTTTGCGAGTACGAGTATATGAGAGCAGTATCGTCCCCGATACCAGTATCGGTATCGGGGCATCCCTAGTAAATAACCTAAAGTTTCTTCTACTCTGGTGTTTTCGTTCAGGTTGGAGGAATGCAGTTTGTCAAAGGTCAGCTGTTCTTCTCTGGTCTCAGCTCTGAAGTCCAACCCCTCCTATCTGAAACATCTGAACCTGAGCAGGAACCAGCTGAAGGATTCAGGAGTGAAAGATCTGTGTGGTTTCCTGGAGAGTCCAGACTGCAGACTGGAAATTCTGAGGTCAGACACATTTTAGTTGTGTGTTCAGATGAATCTGATTTGAAAGTTGTGGATCTCCTGCTGATCCACACTGATCATCTTACTGCTCTGGTTTCTTCTTCTCTGGTTTCTTTATTCAGGTTGAAGAACTGCAGGATATCAGAGATCAGTTGTTCTTCTCTGGTCTCAGCTCTTAAGTCCAAGCCCTCCCATCTGAAACATCTGAAACATCTGGACCTTAGTTACAACAACCTGCATGATTCAGGAGTGAAACATATGTGTGGTTTCCTGGAGAGTCCAGACTGGAGACAGGAGAATCTGAGGTCAGACATGTTTTAGTTGTGTGTTCAGATGAATCTGATGTGAAAGTTGTGTTGACACTAACCTGCAGACATCAGGCTGATCTCCTGCTGATCCACACTGACCATCTTACTGCTCTGGTTTCTTCTTCTCTGCTTTAGTTCTCCAACAGTTTGTTTCTTCCTAAACTTCCTCTTCTGATTTCTGACATAAAAACTAAACATTTAAATGTATCAGACATGAACAACTGAAGAACCAGAGATGTTTCTGAACCTGGAATAAAACATCTGAAGAAGCAAGAATTAACTGGGAAATAACAAAAATAAATTTCTTACAATATTTAAATAGGTAATAGAGGAAATATGTAATTCATTATTAGTATTACATTTAATTGTTTTATATGAGTGTAAAAGCATATTTCAGGAAAAAAGTACGAGTAAATCCCAAATTAATCCAGGATTACATATTTTATTCCAGATTTCATCTCCAGCTGCTTTTCTCTGCAGCTTTTTCAAATGTTTTCCACGGTTGGATTAGTTTCATGGTTGATCATCTTGCTCTAGTTTTTTTGGGACAGTTGGGAGGTTTGTTGCATGAAAGTAGAAAGAAGAAGTCCAGGATGTGTGAGAAAGGCTTGACATATCCTCCTGAGTTCATCCTGGATGATTCCGCTGCAGGAAGACGATCCAGGATGAGGAGGTGCAGCTACTGTATGTCAAGCCAGGTTGAGCTAATCCTGGTACGTGCACGTTGACGTCTTTCTTAAGCAGGCTGTGAGGTCGGTCCCAGATGTCCTGATTCAGAAATGGAGAGGACGAGTGTCGCTGATGTTTCACAGAGTGAACAACAGCTTCTAATGGAACCGTACGTGGAGTTTAAACAGCTGATACATTCAAAAATGTCCTCCAGACGCTGTTAATATACTCAGAGAGTCTGACAGACAATAGTGGACTGACTGAATGTGTAGTAGTCCAACGTATGAGCTGTAGAGCTCATTTACTGAATAACTTGTTACTGTGGCTAAAATCAGTCAAACCAATTTTGGCTTTTCTTTGACTACTGTTAAATTTCATTTCAACAAATACAAGTTTACCAGATATAAAACTCTCACCATGGAAAACATCTCTTTCTAGGTTTTTAATATCATGTCTTAATAACACTGCTAAGAAAATTTCATCCAGGTGACAGCAAGAGATAAGGTGGAACAAATAATTTCTTTTTATGGTTTTATGGTTCAGATTGTAAAACTAAATATAAATATACGTGTGTTGAAGTAAGAAATGTGAAATAAAGCTGCTATCACCTTTCTAATTCTCCTCTGTATGAAACTAGTTTTACTACCTGGAATATTAGACATCAGTTCATCATGTTAATGTGTCTCTGACATTCAAACAAATGCTTCATTTTCTCTTCATGAATGAGTTGACATTCGTCCCAGAATTCCTCCTGACATGTTTGTTTTTGTGGAAACTTGAATCATTTGGCTGCACAACATGAGTTTGTATGGATGGATCCACTGGTGGAGCTGAAGAGCTGAAATCACTACGTCTTTATTAGAGCAGCAGCATGATGTCATGAATATTGATGAAGCTACTAGGGATGGGAATCGAGAACCGGGTCTTGTTGAGAACCGGATCCCAGTGTTTCAATTCCTTGGAATCGTTTGCCTTTTTCGCAAACGATTCCCTTATCGATTCCAGTAGGCGCGAATGACGTCACCAAGCACGTTGCGCAACGTGCGCATTCGCGCCCTGCAGGAAAACACGGGGACAAAGCGGCATAAACGCTCAAAAGTTAGGTTACATTTTACCAAAAAGGATGACAACAGGGCGACAATTCTTGCAATTTGGACATTTTAACAAAGGGGGGAAACTGTTAGGACTCGGCCGGCTGATGCGCTGGGAGCGCGGAGCCGGCATGTGGTAAGGCTGATTTATGGTTCCGCGTTACACCGACGCAGAGTCTACGGCGTAGGGTACGCGGCTACACGCACCGTAGGCGCGCGTCGCCGCGTACCCTACGCCGAGGGCTCTGCGTCGATTTAACGCGGAACCATAATTAATGTTTTAGAAGAGCTGCGCTCTCGGCAACGCGGACGTGCCGGGCGCTCCGGCGGACAGCGGAGCTCCTGACACAGCTGCAGCTCGTCAGCTCATCTATGGAGAAGTTAAAGAGCATCTACCGCTAGATTCTCCTTTCATTAAGGCCGGGAAGAGTATCAGGCCAGAATAGATGAATGTTACCAGCAGTGACTAAGTTTGTGGTGTTGAACATGTTACTGGACATTCTTGTGCAATTGCTACAAAATAATTTGTTGTTTCTAGTTAATTTCTACAGAAGAATATTTATTTTATTATTATTATTTTATATTAAATACATATTTTACTGTATATTACAAATCATTTTGTGGGGACCCCCTGGCACCATCGAGGAGCCCAAGGCTGGGGGCATCTTAAGACCTCACTTATATTTTTTTGTTCAAAGATATAAAAGTTTTATATCTTTGAACAAAAAAGATCAGAGAAACAAAGAAATTGAAACAAAGAAACAATTTTAGTATCAACTTTGTTTTATTAAAACAAAGTTGATACTAAAATTGTTTCTTCTCTTTTTTTTCCAAATGAGAATCGATAAGAGAATCGATAAAGAATCGAATCGTTAAGCAGAATCGAAAATGGAATCGGAATCGAAAAAATTTTATCAATTCCCATCCCTACTCACTACGTTATCAGAGAACCGGGGTTACGCGAGTAACCTAACATTCTCTTTCTAACTTCGTTCGGTATCTCAGCCTATAGGAGATATAGACAACTCCCGGATTGCGACATGCTCTCCGAAGCCGGCACTCTGACCCCAACAGACGAAGAACAGACGAGGTGTAGATCAGACAGCGCCCGCCTGGAGGACGGAATGGGCCAGAGAGGTCGCTGTAACATCCAATCTATAAAACCTGACAAATGTGTGAGGCGAAGCCCAGCTTGCAGCCTTACAAATCTCCTTGACAGAGACCCCTTTAAACAGGGCCCATGAAGTGGCCATGCCCCGGGTGGAGTGGGCTCTCACACCCATCGGAGCCTGTAAGCCCCCGCACTCATACGCCAATCTGATAGCATCCAAAATCCAGTGAGACAACCGCTGCTGCGAAATGGGTTTCCCCTTGTGGGACAAAGCCCAGGACACAAACAGCTGTTCAGCTGTCCTGAAACCACTCGTCCTCTCCACGTACGTGCGTAAAGCGTGCACCGGGCACAGAGAGTTCAGGCTCTTTTCCTGAAAGGTTGAAAAGGATGAAGGATGAAAAGCTATCAGTTCGATAGGGGCACAGTGATAAGACAGACGTAACACTTTCGGCAGGAATGAGGGGTTAGGAATAAGGGATACTTTATTGAAACCCGGGGGAAACTGCAGGCAGGAATCGTGAACAGAGAGAGCCCGCATCTCACCCACCCGTTTGGCTGAAGACAAAGCCAAGAGCAAAGCAGTCTTAAGTGACAATAATTTCATGTCAATTAATTCCAGGGTCTCGAACGGGCGCCGGCACAGGGCGCCGAGCGCCAGAGAGAGGTCCCAGGATGGGACAAGGGTCCTGGGGACCAGAAGCCTTCGGCGTGCGCCCTTCATAAAGCGGCACACCAGCGGGTGCTGACAGACAGTATGTCTCCCAAAGCCGACGTGGCAGGCAGAAATGGCGGCCAGATACACCTTGATGGTGGAGAAGGCCCTCCCCTTGTCCATCAGCTCCTGCAGGAAGCACAATACTTCCGCCACAGAGCAGTGATAAGGGACAACATTATTCAGTTCACACCAGCCCTCAAACACACCCCATTTACCATTGTACAATGAGCGTGTGGACGGAGCCCTGGCACCCTGAATGGTTTCCACCACTCTGGGTGGTAAACCAACAGCGGCCAAATTCAGCCTCTCACAGGCCGGGCCCACAGAGCCATGCACTCCGGATGGGGATTAAATATCTCCCGTTCGACTGGGACAGCAGGTCCCTGCGTAACGGAAGTGGCCACGGCTGGGCCGAGAGCATTTGGATTATCTCCGGCAGCCAGTGCTTCCCAGAAAGGTGATGCTCCCTCGCTCTCGCCAGAGAGGGAGATATCAGGCTGAGAGGTGGAAATGCGTAAAGCAGTGTGTTTGGCCACGGATGTGCCAGCGCATCCACCCCCAGAGGTGCGTCGTCGCGAACAAGAGAGAGGAACCGACGACACTGAGCGTTTCTTCGCGATGCAAAGAGATCTACGGCGGCCTGGCTGTATCTCTCACTTGAATCATTTGGCTGCACAACATGAGTTTGTGTGGATGGATCCACTGGTAGAAAAAGTGAAATAAAGCTGCTATCACCTTTCTAATTCTCATCTGTATGAAACTAGTTTTACTACATGAAATATTAGACATCAGTTCATCATGTTTTTGTGTCTCTGACATTCAAACAAATGCTTCATTTTCTTTTCATACAAATGAATGAGTTGACATTTGTCCCAGAATTCCTCCTGACATGTTTGTTTGTGTGGAAATGTGAATCATTTGGCTGCACAACATGAGTTTGTATGGATGGATCCACTGGTGGAGCTGCAGAGCTGAAGTCACTACGTCTTTATTGGAGCAGCATGATGTCATGAATATGGATGAAGCTCTTTTTCACTGGTTCTGTTGGACCGTTGGAACCTGCATCGTGGTGGCTTCAGCTCACGTCTTTTATTCTTCATTCAGGTTGGAGACCTGCAAGTTGTCAGAGATCAGCTGTTCTTCTCTGGTCTCAGCTCTGAAGTCCAACCCCTCTGAAACATCTGGACCTGAGCAGGAACCACAACCTGCAGGATTCAGCAGTGAAACATCTGTGTGGTTTCCTGGAGAGTCCAGCCTGCAGACTGGAGACTCTGGGTCAGACATGTTTTAGTTGTGTTTTCAGATGAATCTGATGTGAAAGTTGTGTTGACACTAACCTGCAGACATCAGGCTGATCTCCTGCTGATCCACACTGACCATCTTACTGCTCTGGTTTCTTCTTCTTTGTTGTCTTTGTTCAGGTTGGAGTTGTGCAGTTTGTCAGAGATCAGCTGTTCTTCTCTGGTCTCAGCTCTGAAGTCCAACCCCTCCCATCTGAAACATCTGGACCTGAGATCCAACAACCTGCAGGCTACAGATGTGGAGCAGCAGTCTGATCTGGTGCAGAGTCCAGACTACCAGCTGCAGACTCTCAGGTCAGTGGAGGTTGGAGTCGGTCCTGCTGCCTCCAGCAGTTTTCCACTAAAACCAGTTGGTATCAGAGCAAAGATCCAGTGTTTCCAGTGAAGCTGCAGCTTCTCAGTGGCTGCTTTTCTCGTGAAGCTGTGAGAGGAGGATAATGACAGGTTTCAGGATCAGATGATCCAGATGTGTGTTGTAGACCAGTGTTGGGCTTGTGTTCATGTGTCCAGAAATAAAGGACATACATTGTAGTGTCATCCGCATAGATTTCCATACATGCACCTTTTGGTACTGTAGCGACCCAGCTGATCTGACGTCATTAAATAATCCAGCCGTTCACGAGACACTGTACCTCCCGTCAGCAAAGTCTGGTCAGTCTGGGGGACAAAGCAGTCATGGAGCTTGGAACTCTGTGGATTCAGTAAGGCTTATTTTTACCGTGGGTTATAATTTAAAGATGCTTGTAACTGCTAGATGCTCAGGAGGTTCTTACCGTGGGCTTCAATGCACAATGGCTTTAAGGACAAGGACTTCCCGTAGCAGGTAAGAGCAATCAATAATAGTTGTGTCAATACTAGTTGTGTCTTTGGCTGTGTTTCACCGCAGGTCTGACAAGAGTGGATGGGTGTGTTTTGAAGTAATTTGCAGGGGTGTTGGCGTGTGCTCATTGGTTGCATGGAGAGGGGCGTGAACGGCTGGATTATTTAATGACGTCAGATCAGCTGGGTCGCTACAGTACATGTGGTAAATTATTTACAAATATAGATTAGAGCAATGGACCTAGGCAACTCCCTTGGGGGACGCCACAATGAGAGGTTAACATATCTGAAAGGCTGCAATTAAACAATACACATTGCTGTCTATTAACCATAATAATAATTTTCCTTTATTATAACCAAATAACTGTTCATAAATGTAATAGCTTGTGCTTTAAATATGCCAAAAATGTCTTGAGTAGTAATTCATGATCAATGAATCAAATGCAGCGCTAAAATTCAAAAGCACACCACCAACCATAGACTTCCTGTCAATATGTTAAAGCCAATTTTCAGTTAGTGATGTTAGTGCTGTGCTCATGGAATAGCCTGGTTTATATGCATATTGACTCTCAGAGTTGATGCTGTTCTCTTCAAAGTAACGTTGAATTTGCTTACATATTATCATTATTAACACTGGTAGAATACTCACAGGTCTACCATTTAGACCTGCAAAAGGCTCCCTGCTATTTTTTGACAGCGGAACAACCTTCGCTATCTTTCATGGCTGTGGATAAACACCATTTTCAATACATAAATTGAAGATATGGCATATCGGTTTCTCAATAGACTTAACTGCCAACCTCAGTAACCTACCATATTAATTATCAACACCACATGGCTTATCACTTTTAATGGAATGCAAAAGTTTTCAGTTTTCTATCATCTTTTCTCTCATTAAATTTACTTTATTAATGAAAAAATCATTAAAGTAATTTGCAATATCTACTGGTCAGTTCACAGAATGACAGAGATACTTGACTGAATGTTCCAAGTATTGACTGATCTTGTTCAGGAGGATAGAATAGAATAGAATAGAAGACTTTATTGATCTCCCAGAGGAGAAATTCAGTCGTGCAGCAGCCAAACACACACACGCTCAACGGTTTATACAAAAAATTAAAAATAGAATAACCAATAAATAGCTAAATAATAAAAAAAGAGCAATATAAAAAGTAGAAAAAGAGTATGTACAAGAGAAAAAAAATAGTAAACACCAAAAAAAATATTTACATGTGCAAAAGTAAAAGTACGTGAGGTATTTAGCTATTGCAATTACAAAGAGACAGGTTATTGCACACGGGTGGCTACAGTAGCTTATTATAGAGTCTGATGGCTGTGGGGATGAAGGACCTGCGGTAGCGTTCCTTCCTGCAGCGCGGGTGGAGCAGTCTTTGGCTGAAGGAGCTGCTGAGGGCTCCCACAGTGTCATGTAGGGGGTGAGAGGGGTTGTCCATGATGGAGTTCAGCTTGACCAGCATCCTCCTCTCACCCACCTCCTCGGCAGAGTCCAGAGCACAACCCAGAACCGAGCCAGCCAGGATATTCAGTCATTCTTGATAACATCTCTGGAGGAAGGTGTTGAACTCCAGGCTGGTTTCCAGCATCCTCAACCATGTCAGGTAAAGCGTTGGCTCTGGATTGAACATCAGCTTCAGGAAGAAACCCAGGTTCCTCATCAGGAAGGACGGGTTTGATACCAGACCCAGAAGCAGCTTCAGCATCAGACAGAGCAGCCAGTTCAGTGTGAGCAGAGGGGCATGCTGGGACGCTCCACGCACCTCTGCCTCACTGCAAATTATTTACCTGCTGACATTAATTAGAGTCAGGATGGTTTTACATGTCAGTTTCCATAAACTCTAATATTTTTAAAGTCTTGTGATTTCAGGTGTAACTATAAAATCATTTCCAGATGTCGTGAGTTTAGTGTCAAATAAAACAACAGTCTCATCTGTTTTTATCTGCAGCAAATGAACCAAACAGTTGACGGTGGACCAGGTGGACTCTTCTCAGAGGAGACGTCCTCCTATAATCTCTCAACACCAGCAAAGGCTGGTGAAGCATGTGTCTCCACCAACCTCCACCTCTCCCTCATCAAACACCCTGGTCTGCTCCCACTGCACCTTCCTGCTCTCAGACTAACCTTCATTCTGTCCCTGGTCCTAAATCTGCTGAAAGCAGCTGTGAAGAGACACAACAGCATGAAGAAGAAGACTCCAACCTGGGAGAAGGATGTGACCCTTTTATCAGAATGAAGCCGATCACAGCGAGCAACGCTCCGCCTTCCTCTGGTCCTCTAAAACTCTCACCACAGGTTCCTGTGAGAAGAAGGAAAAGTCCTGCAGCAGGTCCCGTTCAAGCAGCTTTCCCTCGCTGACTCAGGAACCTTCTGCAGAAAGCAGAAACCTAAAAACATCTGGAAGTTTCCCTGCCGGGAACCTAAGCAGCAGTTTTGAGGAGTTCAAAGATCGCTGTTGTACTGCAACTCTGTGATCAATGGAAACAATATTTCAATAAAACTTCAGAAAGAAATTTCCTCTAAATAAATTCAGACTCAGAGTCCCTAACTGATTAATCACTTATTTCTTTTTCATTAAAGGATTTAAACATGGTGTAAGGCTTCTGGTTTACATGCTGGTGGAGATAATTGTACAACGGTGAGAAACCAGTGAATATATGACATAGTATGCACCAGGAAACTGCAGCACAGAGACTATCTCTACTGGAGTCCGGCTTAAAGACCTCTGCTCTCTCTGGAAAGCACGGGTGGTGCAGAAAGCAGACAGGATACTATCCCACCCTGATCCTGCTCTGGCCAGTCTCTTTGTAATTATGCCCTCAGGTCGGCGGTATTATGTGCCGGTGCGGAAAACAAACAGCTATGCAAATTATTTTATTCCATCTGCCACAAGGCTGCTAAATGCACAATGAATCTTGGAATTATCTTGCCATGAACTACTGTAGACTAGAGGTGGTCAAAAATATCGATATGGCAGTATATTGCGATACTTTGACAGCCAATTCAATATCAATATTCCAAATTTGAATATCAATTTTATTTTTCTCCAAATAAATCATGTGTCAGATGGGTTGTGAATCCAGTCCGACTTTATTGTATACATGGGTTTAAATAATATTCCCAATGTTAATTTCATATTATGTAAATACTATGAAAAACATGCAAATATGTTGCAACTTCAGCTTGTATAGTTCTAATAAAACAGCATGGATCATTTGAATTACATTGTTTTGACTCAGTTTGTCCCATGAATTATCACTATACATGCAACTCGGAATTTAAGATGCATAATACCTTTTACAGTTTTAGGCAAACTATGTATAACATCGCAATATATCGCAAAATTTGGATATCGCAATATCGTATCGTGACTCAAATATCACATCGTATCACATCACGAGTGAGGTCCCTGGCAATAGCCACCCCTACTGTAGACTGTGAACCATGAAGTATTTGCATCCTGCTCTGCTGTCACTGGTTGTGGTTGTTATTGCTGATGTGATCGTGGATATTGGCTGTTTGGTTTATTGTGTTTTGTTGCTATGGACAGGCCGACTGCAGAAATGAATTGCCCTTTGGGACTAATAAAGTATTCTGAATCTGAATCTGGAATCATTTAAATCCAGCACCACAACTACACAGGACCACCAGAGACCTCCACTACTTTAGTTTACTGATAAACATTTAACCAGAGACCAGCTAAGCTCAAATAGCTACCTTGCAGTGACTGAACTAAGCTGGGTGTGTTCCAGCTCCCAGGCTCGCTCTGTCACCCTGTTTACTCACGGTGGGGGGTGTCAGTTCTTACCAACATGACGCTGTGTAGTTAGACAAAAAAAAAAGGAAACACGAGTACCTTTTAGGCTATAGGAAGACCATGTGAACTAAAAAGATCCTTGAATGCTTTAAAAAAGAAATTGAAGCAAAAATAGGCTTTTCCCCCCCCCAACATGTTATTAACCAAGCTTCCAAACAACCCGTCCTTGTTCAGTCTTACTCTAACTGCACTCCACGAACTTAGGAAACGTAGGAAAAGTGATTTTTTTTTCCGTCTCTTTCACATTTAAAGTGCTCACTGAGGTCTGCAGAGACTGAGATGTAGCTCTAGGAGATTTTTTCAATTTATTTCGGTCTTATATCTTACTTTGGGGTGAAATTGTTGGCTCTTCCTTGTTTCAGAACTGTCATGGACCATGATGGGATCCAAATAGCTTGAAACGGGCTACGTCTTCCTAGACTGATAGGCAACTCCAGTTGCTCCTCGAAGATCACTACTGGGGCCTGTACTACGAAGCAAGTTCAACATATCCAGGATATCTTTTCCTTATCCAGATTCACTAAGCGGGACAATTGCAATCACGCTAAGCGGTCACACGACGGGGGTTATCAACTCGGTATATCAACCCAGGTTTCTCCAATCTGGATATGAGCGCGTGCACATAAAAGGGGCAGTGTTTTCAGCGCATGACCAATCGCAAGCATGGAGAAGTCCGCTGTCAGAGCCGCTTATTTCAGTAGCGAAGAGCAAACAATAATTTTACGGAAATATGATGAGTATAGGCATATAATACAGGCAAAAAGCAACACAGTTGCAGCTGCAAAATGCAGGAAAGACAGCTGGCAAAAGATCGCTGACTGTATAAATGCGTAAATTCATAGGGATATAAACATATATTTGAATATTCTGGGAATCTTAATCTTAAACTGTAAACCATGATCAGCAATATTAAAATAATAAAAGGCTTGCAATATTTCAGTTGATTTGTAATGAATCCAGAATGTATGACATTTTTTTTGTTTTTGTGTTTGCATTACAGAAAATCACAATATTCTAATTTTCTGAGACAGTCTGTATATATTGGTTCTATAACTATTGTTGTTGACCGATAACTTGTGCTGATGCTGTACCAAAGAATTGGGTTTTTTTATTTATTTTATTTAATTTTTTATTTTTTCAGGAGGGGGGTATTTAGTATTTTAAAGTGACTTCTCAGAATGTTCGAGGGACGAAATTGAAAATCCCTTTTTTGCTATCCCCTTACAAATGCATCTTCTTTTTCATTTCTTCTTGATTTATTTATTTAATTGGTATTAGTTTTGGATTGACTGTACATCGGATTTTGGGTGATGATTTGTTTTATTTATTCATTGATTGATTTATTTTTTATTTTCTCCTCCACCTCTTTTTTCTTTTTTTCCTTTTTTTTTGGATCGTTCATACAGGTACTCATCAGGGAAAGCAAAGGGGTTTTGGTGGTCCCTGAATACCCGTTCTCTTCGGAGGGATCCTCTCACGATCCGCGCACCAAGCTCCACTGGATTCTCTTCGAAAGGGCATGTCATTTTCCAAGAGAGCTGATTGGTCAGTGGGCGGTGCTTTTACACCCGGCGATCTGTATCTCGAACATAACCTGCTCCGGAGCAGGTTAGCTGTTCAGCATAAGTTACCATGGCGATGTGCCCCGCTAAGAAGTGAACCACCGTCGTAGTCCTGAAAACCCAGGGTTAAACCTGAAGTTACCTCGCTAACCCCAAATCCCGCTTCGTAGTACAGGCCCCTGATCTCCTTTCTCCTAGGCATTGTGTTGGCACACACCAGAATGCTCCAGACCAGCAAACTGCCACATTTTCAACCTTTAGAGAAGTTGTCAGCTTCATTGCCAGCTGTTATAGGTGTAAAGATAGCATCGTGTTTGCTGAATAAAGAGAGAAAATGGTACTTGGACAGTGGACATCCTGCTCTTAATGTCTTCCTGTGGAAGATAAGGAGACACATAAACTGTCCACTGGACCAGAGAGATATGTGAGATGAGTACATCAGATAAAACAGCATCAGTCCTTCAACTGCAGAGCTCTTTATGTACATTCGTGGCAGATATTGATGAATTAATGCTCCTGTTATTGACTGAAAGAAAGAAAAATCATTTTATTTGCTTCCTCTTGTCTGCATTTCCAGGGAAAGAATGGATCTTAATCATTCTGATTTATTAAACATTTTCTGCCAAGGCCATCGTCTCCAGAATGATAACGCTGAGCGTCAGTGGACGAAATCCAGACTTATCTGACTGCTACACAGTTAATATCTATTTCGTTTGTGTCTACAAAAGCAGGTTATGGTCCTGTTCTGTCTCTGGCAGATAAAAACACCACACACAGATAGGCTATATGTTCTGCAGAGAATGGAGGCAATAAATGTGGATTTTAATGACTGATCTCTGACTTTTTATGGCCCGCTTTAGGCATGAATAGTTTCCACAGATTGGATCCTTCCTGAAAAGATGGGAACTTCATGCAGAATATGAATGAATGAGGCCCTATGCTGAACACTGAAACCCAGATAAAAATGCTCTGTGTTGTTTCTGTGGCTCAAACTGTGTGTTGAGTTTAGTTAATGGATAAAGTGTGCAGGATAAAGGTCAGCACTGCCACCAAAGTATGCTTCATTGCCTGCAGTACTTTAACCGAGCGTAGTGGGAACACTCTCCACATGAACGCTTCACGAGGCAAAATAATCAAGAGAGGGAGGCCCTGAAAGGCCAGCTGTAATTTTTACAGGCGGGCAAAACTCTCAAACGTGTAGAGAGTCTCTGAAAGCAGCATCTGTGATTTCCAGCTTCACGTGCACTTGCCTTTTCATATTTGCACTGCTCAGACTTTAGATGTGTTGGAGTCAATGTTAAAAACAGATTTCTTCTCCTCGGCTTTCCGTTCTGAGTAGAGTACGACCCCCAGACGGTACTGAGCCCCACTGCTATTTCGATTTTATTGTTCCTGAAATGCTTTTTATTGCATCTTTCTGCTTTAAATTACACCTTTTGTTTGATTGCTATTTGATTATAAAGCACTTGGGTCAACTTTTTTCCCTTTTTACCTTGATATTTCAACAAAAATATATCTAAACTTGAAATTTTCAGACAACTCCTAAATGGAAGTAAAGTAAACCAGAGAAGACAACAAGTGTTTGAGGTCATTTATTTATTCATATAACATTAATTACAGCATCAAAGGCACAGACATGACCAAAGAACCCACCAAAACCACCTTAAACTAAAACTACTGTGAGGAGCAAATGTAGCCTTGGCCTGAGAACAGAGGGGAGACCAATACTTGCCCCTAAACGATTAGCTCTGTTTGTCAGAACCATAAGGATGAATCATCATTTATGCCTTAAAATTGTTATGCTGCCCTTTGTTCATTCTGCATCGAGATGCTGATGTATGTTTTGACCCAGTAGCATGCAGCTGCTTCATTCAATCTACTGAAATTTGACTCATCACTCAAGTCTTGGTAACTTAGATGCACTCCCGAACATATTAAAGAGTATTTAATAGGTTTATCCACAACAGTGGTCTGCTAGTAAAGTTAACAGCACAACAAAAGCTGTTCTCTAAATGATTATGTCCTGTGAGGTCTTAATTCACAAGTCAAAACATAAGGACAGCTTGCCATTGGCCACGGCGGCTTCCAATCAAACGACCACAGCCCTACTTACGGTACACATCAATTTAAGGCCTTTCTTAATTCTCAACCGGAAGGTTGGTTTCGGAGAATCAGGCTCCGCAGTCACACTGCAAAAACTCTAAATCTTAACAAGAATATTTGTCTTATTTCTAGTTAAAATGTCTAATTTTTAGTCAAAAAAATCTCATTACACTTAAAACAAGACTCATCACTGGAAAAAATAACAATTTTCACCTGTTTCAAGTAGATTTTCACTTAAAATAAGTAGAAAAGTCTGCCAGTGGAACTAGATTTTTTTGCTTGTAATGAGAAGATAAATCTTGTCCCACTGGCAGATTTTTCTACTTATTTCAAGTGAAAATTTACTTGAAACAGGTGAAATGGTGATGACTCTTATTTTAAGTGTAATGAGATTTTTTGACTAAAAATGAGACATTTTAACTAGAAATAAGACAAATATTTCTGGTAAGATTTGGAGTTTTTACAGTGCATGAGTCGTTCAGAGTCGTCCAGCTAAGACCTTTTTCTGTTTTTGTAAAACTACTGAAAGTTTACCTGGAAACGCGTGTGAGACGGTGATCAACTTGGTCCTCTCTCTGGACAAGGAGGCAAAGGTCTAAAACAGCTGGTGTCACAAGTAGCTCTTGCTTCACCTGGTCCCACCTCGGCAGCACATCCTTCTTTTTTGACATTTAATTTTTTCATTTTATTTTTCACTTTATTTTGCTTAGAGGGACATTGTACATTGATAAACATTTTAAAGGCTAATCTGCATTGGCAGTCCCCCTGCAAGACTCAGTAAAAAGATACAAGCAACATTACATGACACACAATATCAACAACAATTAAAAATCACACACTGTAATTGTTAATACAATAAACAATTAATGATCACAGATTTGAGACGTTTTAAGCCATTCCTTGAGATTTCCCTTAAAGGAAGAGTATGAGGGACAATCCCTTATTGTAGATGGAAGGTTGTTCCAGATTTTCCCGCCTTCAACAGAAACACATTCATCCCAAAGGTGGTTCGTCTGTGTTGTATCTCACAGTCACCTCTATCACACGCCCGAGTTCATACCACCCACAGATCCTTCTGAAGAACTGTTTCAGCGGCTGTTACAAGCATGAAATGAATGTGGTTTTTTGTCTAAGATTTTTAGTCCTTTTTTATAAAGGGATTCAATTGGCTTGAATGCTGTGGAACATGCTAATGACCAGCTAGGTAGGCAATAGTCAATGTGTGATAGGATCATTGAATGGAAAAACATTATTGCTGCACTGTCAGTCAATGCGTTCCTTATTTGTCTGAAGTTTGCCAAGCCGTATTTAACAGAGTTACACACTTTCTCGATGTGCTTCCTGCCATTCCTCCCATTTGGGCGTGCACGTGTAGATAGAGTCATTTTGATAGAATTGCCTCCTGACACCGCAGCAGAACCTCTGGTCCTCCTGACACCGCAGCAGAACCTCTGGTCCTCCTGACACCGCAGCAGAACCGTGGTCTGTGTATCCCTGGCACCCGCTCACGTCAAACTTACCAAAGCATTTCCAACGCAGCAGGCCCAGTATTTGGGCCTCTGCCGGTAAGTTTTGATACAACTTTTACTTCTCCCGTGTACACCGCAACTGTCTTCTCTCCGCTGCGGGCTCCTCTTGGAGCCCTCGCGAGTACGTTTTGCTCTGAACCACCGGCTAAAGCAACTAGCTAGCTGCTCGCTACTCTGCCATTACTCGTTACTGGTCACCGCTGTTTTCCGTCCTCAGCCACCACCATCTCCACCTCAACAAGCTTACCTGCTGGATGTAGCATGCTGTGGCTAATCCTGTGGATATTCCTGGGGTTTTCGTCGCTCCTCTACACCCGGACCCTCGGCTCCTCCACGCTAGCTAGCGTTAGCTTCCAGCTACCGCTCTCGACCCGGACCATGCCGCCGCTCCACTCCGCCGCGGCCCACCACCCGCGTCCGACACCTGGTCCACTCTGGCAAAACCATCCTCCACACAGCCGCTCAGGACGCATGTTTTCCTACAACTTCACGTCGCCAAACTCCTTTCCTTCCTTCTGGTCCTCCTGCCGTCCCGCATCTTCGTTACGTCATCACAACAAGCAGCATGTGAATCTGTCCAATCTCCGTCCACTTCCTCAGTCCTCTCAGCCAATCACCAAGCAACACCACCTGAAACTGGCTCTGTTCAACACCCGCTCACTCAACAACAAAAGCCTGCTGCTGAATGAATTTATAACGGACAATAATCTGGATTTCCTCTGTCTAACAGAAACCTGGCACAAACCCCTGGACTATTTCTCACTAAATCAGGCCACTCCCCCCAACTTCACCTACATGGAACAAGCTCGCGCTGAGGGGCGGGGGGGCGGTGTTGCAGCAATATACAGAAAGGACATTAAAGCAACCTCCATCCCCATTCCTGTCATTCCGTCATTTGAACACGCTGCCTTCAGACTACCTGGCCCCACTCCTCTTGTCACCGCCGTCATTTATCGCCCCCCCAAACCAAACCCCTCCTTTCTCTCGGATCTCTCGGATTTTCTGACCCAGCTCTGCTCCATCTCTCCCTCTGTTCTCCTCCTGGGTGACTTCAACTTCCACATCAACGATGCCAAACTGTAAACCTGCTACTGAATTCCTGGACCTGCTACACTGCCTCAACTTCACTCAACACGTCGACTTCCCCACTCACGCCCGCGGCCACACCCTCGATCTCGTCTGCTCCACCGGCCTCACCATAAATCAGCTCTCCAGCCTCAACCTCCACGTGTCTGATCACCTGGCAATCATTATGGACATCAACATCCCCATCCCCACTCCCAAAGAAGCACGCAAAATATCCTTCTGCAACATCAGATCCATCTCCCCCTCTGCCCTCTCAGCCTCTCTTGCCACTCAGATGTCCGCCTCCCCTCCCCCGTCACCCGACAACCCCTCGGACCTCGTGGATTACTACAATCATACACTCTCCTCCTGTCTTGATCAACTGGCTCCCATCAAAACCAAAACAGTCTCTTTCGCATGCTCAGCACCCTGGTACACCCCTGAACTCCGCAAACTGAAATCCCGTAAACGTCAACTCGAGCGACTCTGCAAGAAATCTGGATTAACTGTTCATCAACTCGCCTACTCTGATCATCTCCACCAATACAAGGACGCCCTCAACTCAGCTCGCTCCACCTACTTCTCCAACATCATCCATTCCGACTCCTCCAACCCAAAGGCTCTCTTCTCCACAATCAACAAACTTCTCAAACCCAGTGACAACATCTCCAACTCCTTCACAGTCTCTAAGTGCAACGACTTCCTCTCATTTTTTCAATCCAAAATCCAGACCATCTACAGTAACCTGACCACCTCCTCCACCCCCTCCACCTCCCCACCTGTTTCCCCCCCCCTCCACCTCTCAGTCCCCGTCTCACTTCTCTCCCATGTCTTCAGCGTCTCTTTCAACAGTCATGATGGGCATGAAAACCTCTTCCTGTGCTCTGGACCCCATCCCATCCACATTCATAAAAAACTGTCTCCCAGCCATCTCCCCACTCATCATCAACATCGTCAACTCCTCCTTCAGCTCTGGATCAGTCCCGGACACCCTCAAACTGGCAGCTGTCACCCCCATCCTCAAAAAACCTGGACTCAACCCTGACACCATGAACAACTTCCGGCCCATTTCCAACCTCCCTTTCCTGTCAAAAATTCTGGAACGTGCCGTCGCCACTCAGCTCAAGACCCACCTCACCTCCAATGATCTGTTTGAAACATTTCAATCTGGTTTCCGCTCACGTCACAGCACAGAAACAGCCCTCATCAAAGTCACCAACGACCTCCTTCTCTCTTCCGACTCCGGCAACCTCAGCATTCTCCTTCTCCTGGACCTCACAGCAGCCTTCGACACCATCAGCCACACCATCCTCCTTTCCGGCCTGGAATCATCTCTCTACATCACCGGATCCGCCCTCTCCTGGTTAAAATCCTATCTCACCAACAGACATCAATTCATCAGCATCAACAACTGCTCCTCCTCCACTGCCCCTCTGTCACAAGGCGTCCCCCAGGGTTCGGTGCTTGGTCCTTTACTCTTCATCCTCTACATGCTCCCCCTTGGCAACATCATCCGCCGCCACCGCCTCCACTTCCACTGCTACGCCGACGACGTCCAACTGTACATCTCCACCAAATCCCTCACCTCTGCAACCCACTCTACCCTGACCAACTGCCTCGCTGAAATCAAGTCATGGATGCACTCGAACTTCCTCCAACTCAACTACAACAAATCGGACATGCTCATCATCGGCCCAAAATCCCTCACCAAAACCGCTCACAACTTCACTCTCACCATGGACAACTCCATTCTGTCTCCCTCCACTCACATCCGCAACCTCGGAGTTATCCTGGACAGTAACCTCTCCTTCCATCACCATGTCAACCACATCACAAGGACTGCTTTCTTCCACCTCAAAAATATTGCCCGTCTCCGTCCATCACTCTCCTTCTCTACAGCTGAAACCCTGATCCACGCCTTCATCACCTCAAGACTCGACTACTGCAACAGCATCCTCTACGGTTCAACTTCCAAGGTCCTCAATAAACTCCAATACATTCAAAACTCTGCCGCCCGCCTGCTCACCCACACCCGCTCCAGAGACCACATCACCCCAGTCCTCCAGAAGCTCCACTGGCTCCCCATCCCTCAACGGATCCACTTCAAAATCCTTCTCCTCACCCACAAAGCTCTCCACAACCAGGCCCCCTGCTACCTCACCGACCTGCTCCACCGCTACAGTCCCTCCCGCAGCCTCCGCTCCTCTGACGCCAACCTCCTGTCCCTTCCTGTCAGAACCAAGCACCGGACCTGGGGCGACAGGGCCTTCTCCATCGCTGCTCCCACCCTCTGGAACTCCCTCCCCAAAAACATCCGTGACTGTACAGACCTCCCAGCATTCAAATCCCATCTCAAAACTCACCTTTACAGAACTGCTTTTAATGTGTGATTAATGTCCTGTCTCATGTTGTGTCCTTATGTACTGTCCTGTGTATTGTAATCTGTATTATGTGTTTTGTTTTAATGTAAAGCGTCTTTGAGTGCCCTGAAAAGCGCTATATAAATAAAATGTATTATTATTATTATTATTATTATTATTATTATTATTATTATTATTATTATTATTATTATTATTTTCCTATAAATTCTTAGGTCTATTCTGAAATCTTATAACGTCTGTGCTGACAATTTGTCAAAAAGCACTTTTTTTCCTTGTTTGGAAAAGATTTATTTTTTTACTCCTCAGCCAGAAAGAAGATTGCGCATTGCTCCCTTATCTTTATTAGAAATGTTATTTCTAGGGAGCATAACGGCGGGACAACCAGAACCGAGACTTCCAGGTGCAGGAACAACGCTCAACGACCGGCTCACATGAGAACCACAATAGAAATAAAATGACCGTTAAATGTTAAATCAATATTAAGGTTATCCTTGATTCACAGAACATCAAAAAGACCTTCCTGAAGGATTCATCTCCAGTTGCATTTGACATATAAAGATAACACACATTTTGAATTTCTTCAACTTGCTGTAACTGTATTCAGTGTTCTGCAGTTTCTGAATGAATAGAGGATTTAAAAAAAGAAATGTAATATTGCCGCTCCCCCCTGCTCCGCGGGGGCCCACGCCGAGGAGGGAAAAAAAATTGCTGAATAAAATAAGTAAAGTTGGACTATATAACAATTGCGTTCATAAGGATAAAGTTTAAAAAAAAATAAAAAATAAAGAAATAGTCTCTTCTCCCTGTGTGTGTGTGTGATTTTTTGCCTTTATTGGACTAGTTAATGATCTGAATCATCTACTGCATTAAAGAATGTGTTTTTCAGGACTTGATTATTTACTTTATTATTCATTTGCTCCAGTATTGTTATGCATTCAGTATGTAAAAAGAAGCTAAATGATTTTGAATGATAATGTATTGACCATATGAGAGAGGGAAGGGGAGAGGGGTGTGTTGTTGTATTTATTTATTTATTTATTTATTTATTTATATATATTTATTTATTTTTGTTTAATTATTGTTATGAAAAGTTAAAAAAGGGGAAAATATTGATATTTCTATTGTTATTGTAAATCTTATTTTTTTCATTGCCCTCAATAAATATATATATATAAAAAAAAATCTGCTACAGTCTGAGCACACAATTCAGATTATGTGAATAAGCCTAATTGGTTGTTTTCTTTTAATTCATTTTATTTAATTCATTATCTGTACATTTGAATGTGTGAAGGATTACACACAGGTTTTTTTATACACACTGTATTTCATTTATTTGTCTTATTCACAGAGGTGGATAGTAACGAGTTACATTTACTCTGTTACATATACTTGAGTAAGTTTGGGGAAATTTTGTACTTTTAGGAGTAGTTTTGAATCACTATACTTTTTACTTTTACTTGAGTAGATTTGTGAAGAAGAAACTGTTCCTCTTACTCCGCTACATTAGGCTACGTTGAGCTGTTACTTTTCTTTTATCCCTTTTATCCACGTACGCGTCAATCTCATGACATCACTGAGTGATTCTTTGGTAAAAATGTTTGTTTTTGCATGTTTTTTCACATTTACACAGACTCAAACACACAGAGTTTCTATGAGTTCATGGGCTTGTTATAGTTCTGCCTGGTTAAAAAAGAAAAGTACAAAGGCTTGAAATGTTGTGCTACTTGTTCTTAATTTTTTTTATTCTGTTATTATTTTATTTATTTTATTATTGATTAAAGTACTTGAATTTACTTTAAGATTATTTTAATTTGAGCATTTTTTTAATTTTTTATTCATTTTAATTTATTTTATTATTTTATTGATTTAATTTGCCTAAAGATTATTTTGGTTGTGTTAAAAAAAAAAAATCAGACGTTACTCAACAGTTACTGAGTACTTGAGTAGTTTTTTCACCAAGTAGCTACTTTTTTTACTTTTACTCAAGTAATTATTTGGATGACTACTTTTTACTTCTACTTGAGTCATATTATTCTGAAGTAACAGTACTTTTACTTGAGTACAATGTTTGGCTACTCTACCCACCTCTGCTCTTTATTTATTAAAGATACATTAGGGGTTGGACAGTTCAAAAGTATCCAGGACCGCCCCTGGATGGACAGAACAGCTGTTTCCAGCCCCGGTGGAGGATGGACAGGCTCAGCATCAGGACCGTCTTCCTGGTCCTGTCCACCGTGTCCTACCTGCTGCTCGGGGCCGCGGTCTTCGACGCCCTGGAGTCGGGCAGGGAGGGCCGGAGGAGGGCGGCCCTGGAGCGGGAGCTGCGGGAGCTGCGGCTCCGCTACGGCTTCGCGGAGCAGGACTACCGGCGGCTGCGGGCGGCCGTCCTCCGCTCCGAGCCGCACCGCGGCGGGACGCAGTGGAAGTTCGCCGGATCCTTTTATTTCGCCATCACGGTCATCACCACGATTGGCAAGTACACACACAAACACTGAAGCGTCTTAATGAACAGAGCAAGCAGGATGGATGCGGGAGTTTTAGTTAAGGAGCCCACATCAGGAGCCACCCGGGAATTGTCCCTGAACGGCCAAGTATTTACCAGCAGTGTGAAGTCTAAAATCTCTTCAAGGGACTTCCTGTGACTTCAAACGTGTCTGTTTGCATGAATCTATGCAGATTATACAGTATTTCACTGCAGCACAAACTTCAGGTGTGTGCAATGTTCTTCGTCTTAGAGGCAAATAAAGTGTGTAAATACACTTTACACAAATACAATGGCAGAAATGGTATATATATGTGCAGAGCTGGGTACCGTAGAGTAGCCAAAAATTGTACTCAAGTAAAAGTATTTTTACTTCAGAATAATATGACTCAAGTAGAAGTAAAAAGTAGTCATCCAAATAATTACTTGAGTAAAAGTAAAAAAGTACTTGGGTGAAAAAACTACTCAAGTACTGAGTAACTGTTGAGTAACGTCTGATTTATTTTCTTAACACAACCATTCAAACAGACAAAAGTACAAAATAATCATCTTCAGGCAAATTAAATCAATAAAATAATAAAATAAATTAAAATTAATAAAAAATAAAAAATAGCTTAAATTAAAATAATCTTAAAGTAAATTCAAGTACTTTAATAAATAATAAAATAAATAAAATAATAACAGAATAAAAAAATAAATTAAGCACAAGTAGCACAAAATTTCAAGCCTTTGTACTTTTCTTTTTTAACCAGGCAGAACTAGAACAAGCCCATGAACTCATAGAAACTCTGTGTGTGTTTGAGTCTGTGTAAGTGTGACAAAACATACAAAAACAACATTTTTTCCCAAAGAATCACTCAGTGATGTCATGAGATTGACGCGTACGCGGATAAAAGGGATACAAGAAAAGTAACAGCTCAACGTGGCCTAATGTAGCGGAGTAAGAGTGACAGTTTTTTCTTCACAAATCTACTCAAGTAAAAGTAAAAAGTATAGTGATTCAAAACTACTCCTAAAAGAACAAAATTACCCAAAACTTACTCAAGTAAATGTAACGGAGTAAATGTAACTCGTTACTACCCACCTCTGTATATGTGAGATTTAAAAGTTAAGTTAAGTTACCAAGAAAATAGATTTACAATGTTTATGTAGTTAATTAGTTATGCATCTGTGCTTTATTATTTACATATTTACAGATTGAGATATTTATACCAGCAAAACAGTTAAAACACTCTCTTGAAGTGTTTATGTGGTCTTACCTTTTTACAGTACGGTTGCATCGGTCTAGGTCATTCCTGGCTCCTGATTGGTTGGGTTAGTCACATTCTGATGCCGGGAGCTACAGTAAAAGTTCTGCTGGAAAGCTAACTCTCTCATGTCTGCTGTTTTCTCTCGTGAAGAGTGTCTAAATACTACCTATCGAACCCTCATGTTACATATATATAGCAGGTATCAACCAGACATCCATACAGACAGGTGGAAGCAGCAGTGGGATGATCAGAGGGGCGACTGCAGGTCAGCATGCAGCTCCTGAAGCTCTGGCCTGCAAACATACACAGAAGATAAAAGGGGTGGGGGCAAACCATCACAACAAACTACAAGAACAATGGAAGACAATTATGGTTATGAGATACTTCTAATTAATAACTGAGAAAGGAAAGAGAAGGAGGGTTGATGGGCACCACTCAGTGGATCATGTTGGTCCTCTTGCAGAGTGATGCAGAAAAATTAGTTAATGCGTTTGTATCTTCTAGACTAGATTACTGTAATGTGTTATTAGCAGGAAGTCCAAGAAATTAGCTGAATATCCTCCAGCTGATCCAAAATGCAGCAGCCAGTGCTGACAGGAATCAGCAGGAGAGACCACGTCTCTCCAGTGTTAGAGTCGCTCCATTGGACTCCGTAAAACTCAGAATCCAATTCAAAATGTTATTACTTGCGTATAAAGCCCAAAACAGGCTTGCTCTATTGCAAGACCTAATAGTTCCTTATGTTCCTAACAGAGCTCTCTGTTCTCAGAGTGCAGGTTTACTCGTAGTTCCTAGAGTATCCAAATGTAGATCTGCTATCAGGAACCATTACTATGTAACCAACTTCCAATCTGGGTTAAGAAGGCTGACACCACCTCCACCTTTAAAACTAAACTTAAAACCTTTCTGTTTAGTAAAGCCTATAGTTAGTGTTTAGTAAACCTCTAGTTAGTGTTAGTAAACCTCTAGTTAGTGTTTAGTAAACCTCTAGTTAGTGTTAGTAAACCTCTAGTTAGTGTTTAGTAAACCTCTAGTTAGTGTTAGTAAACCTCTAGTTAGTGTCAGTAAACCTCTAGTTAGTGTTAGTAAACCTCTAGTTAGTGTCAGTAAACCTCTATTTAGTGTTTAGTAAACCTCTAGCTGGTGTTAGTAAACCTCTAGTTAGTGTTAGTAAACCTCTAGTTAGTGTTAGTAAACCTCTAGTTAGTGTTAGTAAACCTCTAGTTATTGTTAGTAAACCTCTAGTTAGTGTTCAATAAACCTCTAGTTAGTGTTAGTAAACCTCTAGTTAGTGTTAGTAAACCTCTAGTTGGTGTTAGTAAACCTCTAGTTAGTGTTAGTAAACCTCTAGTTAGTGTCAGTAAACCTCTAGTTAGTGTTTAGTAAACCTCTAGTTAGTGTAAACTGTAGTGTGTTAGAGTCAGTAGTCATAGTTGCAGCTATAGAACAAGATTATAATAGTTAGTCTCAAACAGCTTCGTGGTAGATATGCTGCTATACACGAATCCGGCGACCGGTTTGTGTGCGCCGCCATCTTGCGGCGGCGCCATTGCTGCGGTGGCAGGTGTCAATCTGCCACCGCAGCGCTGTTATTGTAACCTGACGCTCTACAGCATCATTATAGCTGGATTGATGATGTTAGACAGTGGCCTTCCATAAATAATGAAGGTATCTTAAATTAATGCTGATGTTAATTTATAAATAATGATTTGTTTGAGCAATAAGCAGGAAAGAATAGAGGAATAGGGAGATAAGGGAGTGTATGATTAAACACTGTAATATAGCATACGTTACGTGTGACGTTAGCAGCGCGAAATGTAATCATTATGGAAAGGCTATGTAATTAAAAAAAACAACAACAACACCTGTTTATGTTTTGTTTTATTTTAGGTATCCAAGAATATTTTATTGATCGCCTGGCGTCCGATGACCAAAAAAAACGCAATTACGGGTCTCTAATTGAAGGGCAGAACTATCTCAGCTCCAGATGATACAGAATACATACATACATAACCCCAATCTGCAGATAAAACTAGTTTGTTGAGGAAATAATATCAACTCTATTTGTAGCTGCAGAAGAAAAAAATTATCTCACGAGGAAAAGAAAAATATTGCTCACGCCTCGGAGCCTCTTCAGCATAATATAGCGGTAAAAAAAAAAGAAAAGAGAAGTAAGAGTTACACAAAAGATGTACTGTATGTTGTACTATTATACAAATTTATTGAAACACATGGCGAGTCAAACATTTACCAAAGCAGCTGCCAAACACTAAACAAGGTAGTAAGACGTGGGTTGTGCAGAACTGCGGCAGTAAATCCTCATCGGAGCTCCATTCTTTAGTAGTGATTTCATATGGATCCAGACCGTTAATAATCATTATTTTCTCCATATACCGCTCCCTGGCTTCCTTGTTTAAGGTATCCCGGTAAATTCCAGTTCCTTTCCAGTAGTTTAACATCTTTTTTTTGCGTTCCGTCTGTTCACTTGGTGAAACAGAAAAGCATCCCGTCTTCTATCAAAACAAATGCACGTGACCGGGACAGGAGTTTTCCGATGATACAAATACATTAAGAGAGCCGGGCAGGGAGCGGAGTAATAGATCCATACGTATATATGTCTATGGGCTGGAGCGGAGGAGCGGAGCCGCCACCGCAGTAATGGCGGCCGCTCGACTTCCGGGTTTTGCTGGATTCGTGTATAGGCCTGTGCTGCAGGGGGGCACCAACATGACCCTCACCCATCTTCTCTTCTCTTCTATTTTTTATTAATTATAAGTATCCCATAGCGATCATTTTTGTTCACTGTTATTGTAGTTTGTTGTGCTGGTCCACTATGGTCCGGATCCAGACCTGCAGTTCCTCAATCGACCACTAGGGTCTGGTTTCATACGTGACTTCATCTGCATTGACCTCTGTCTTAAAATGTCCAACTTTGCAGCAGAAACAAACGTCTTTACAGCCTGGTTGAGAAACGTTTTTGGTCTCAGCAGTTAGATTTCACATCCATGACCCCTTTACATGGGTTATCTACTAACAGACCAGCATGGCTGGCTGAGGGTCGGCTCGGGAGGGTCTGAGGAGGAAGCTGAGCTAAGAGCAGGCAGCTTTTGCTACGTATCTGTGCTAATCAGTTAGACGACCTTGCAGCGGTGCGGAGGTGGTGAACTTACTCATGCGAGTGATGAGGAGCGCCCTGCTCTGGTGCATACTGGTTGTTGAGGTTACAGGGGCACCAACAGGAAGATAAATACTGGTGACACCAACATTTGGAATAGAGGGTATGCATTGATGTCACTTCCCTGCAACTGCAACTAGTGGAGAAGATGGGATAACAGCCGATTATCGGCTTAAATTAAAGGCAGTTGGACTTGAAGGCATACAAATGTTTTGACGCTTGGTTCTACTTCAAGGCAGGATTTGTTGGCGAAATTAAAGTGATGAGGACACCGAACTTTATGATTTGACCGTTTAACGTTAGCTACCCAAAAATCCAACATTACCTGATACAAAATGGGAACCGCAAATCCACGTTTCGGTGCCTGGAATCCAGTTGTTTCTGCGAATTGCAGCGATCCATTTGTCTCTCTTAAGCTTATTTGTCGGCAGTCTGTAAAACGATAACTCCGATTTCTTGCTAAATCTATGAGTAGAGTCGATCGCACAACAGCTCTTTCCCATTTTAGATGTTTTCAAGTTGCTCAAACTGAAAGTTTACACTGCCACTCAGTCTTCCTGACACTCTGTCAGAAAGACTGAGTGTCAGAAAGACTCTCAGTCTTTCTGCCACTCAGTGGGCGTAACCCGCTGGGAAGTCACATCTGTGACATCATGCGCATTCCCTCTTTAGTACAGCCGAAGTACAACATTTATACATTTTCTCTGGTAATTACCAGGTGGGTTGGTCTTTGACTGACTGGGGTAGCAGATGTACATTCTGCTTACTGTGACTCTTTAAACACATAAAACAGAGGTACCTGCAATGTTTAACCTGCAGTATCCTGTCATCTTGTAGGTTACGGCCATGCTGTCCCCCGCACCGACGCCGGCAAGGCCTTCTGCATGGTCTACGCAGCCCTGGGCATTCCTCTGACCCTGGTCATGTTCCAGACCCTCGGCGAGAGGATCAACACTTCGGTGCGATACCTCCTGCACAGAGCCAAGCAGGATCTGGGCTTAAGACAGACGGAGGTGTCAATGGGAAACATGGTTCTGGTGGGTTTGCTGTCCTGCGTGAGCACCCTTTGCATCGGCGCCGCAGCCTTCTCCCGTTCTGAGAACTGGACCTTTTTTAACGGCTGCTACTACAGTTTCGTCACGCTCACTACCATCGGCTTCGGGGATTTGGTCGCTCTGCAGAAAAGAGACGTCCTGCAGAAACAACCCGTCTACGTGGCCTTCTGCTTGCTCTACATTCTGGTTGGGCTGACGGTTGTTGGAGCTTTTCTGAACCTGGTGGTGTTGAGATTTCTGACCGTGAGCTCCAGTGAGGTGAGGGCTGACGTAGAGGGCGGAGAGCAGGGATCTCAGCCCAAGGGCATGCTGGGAGAGAGGGAGGTGTCCACCACTACTGCACCAGAACGGGTTACGGTCAGATGTAAAGATGGTTGGTGCAACCTGGCTCCCCCCATGGAGGCTAGCAGCAGCTGCATCAGCCTCCTCCCTTCTCCTGCTGAGGAGCACAGACTTATCCCATCCGAGCCCTGGAAGCTCCGTGGAGGCCGCCGGCTGAGAGCCTTGCTCTCCTGCGTGTGTTGTGGCCTCGATGTTTACGGATGCAGCTCTCGCTATGAGCAGACGAGTGGCCACAGCAACCCTGTCTTTTACAACTCTATCTCCTACAGGTTGGACCAAGTGCCTTGCAGCTCCTGCACTGTGATGTCACAGGCCTGGCCGAGCGATGCAGGTCTCTGGCAGGGCGAGAACATACCTCGCATCAGAAGCAATTCTCTCTAACATGGAAAAGTTCTTTTTGTATACACCACAGAGCAGATCCTATTTTTCTACAAGGGAAATGTAATAATTAAATGAATGAATAAAGTTTTTTCTGTAAACCAAAGTTTTTGTGCCTTTACGCTACCTCTGGACCTAATTGCAGAAGTTAAATTAATTGTGTGTAATCATCCAGCAGATAATTACGGGAGAGTATTGTACGGAAGAGTATTAGGGCCATGCAGGAGAATAAATATTTGAGAGGGGAAGATTTCTTTTTATTGTGCACTTAATTGTGCAAAAGTCGAAATGTCGAGAAAAAAGTCGAAATGTCGAGATTAATGTTGAAATACAATTTTTAAAAAAAGTCGAAATGTCGAGAATGTTGAAATACAATTTTAAGAATAAAGTCGAAATTTCGTGAATGAAGTCGAAATTTCGCCTTTTTTCTCAACATTTCGACTTTTTTCTCGAAATTGTACTTCATCATTATTCTCGACATTTCAACTTTTTTTTGGACATTTCGACTTTTTTCTCGAAGTGCATAATGAAAAAAAATCTTCCTCCTCTAAAATATTATTGTTATTTTTATCCTACCTGGCCCTAATACTCTTCGGTAGATAATCCCTCATGAGAGGTGCAAACGTTCACCGCCAGCCTTTCTGCAGTGCTGTCACCTGTAACCTGCAGGTATATCTAGCCTGTAACTCTGACACTCGCTTCCTGCTGGTTCCCAAGGTAACGCTTCCTGGGCCTTTGCTCAATGATGCACAAACTGGAGACGGACACACGTTGCAGTGAGTCGTATTTTTCTAGAGGCACCGTGAATGCTGCTGACTGAAGTCCAGGTCCCCGGGAGCTGCCGCCTCATCCAGGTGGAGGATGGCGGGGTACGAACGGACTGGGTTCACACTCAGGAAACCAGTCTTACTCACACTTGCACATCAGTTTAGATGAACTTGTACCAGATATGTCTCTGCAGAGCCGGCCCAAGGCATAAGCAAACTAAGCCGCTGCTTAAGGCCACTAGGGGGCCTCCAAGAGTTAAAAAAATTATATATATATATTTTTTTATGTGTGATGATTCATACATTATCAAAGGGTATGTTATTGTACAAAAACACAATAATTAATATTATTACATAAACAATATTATTTTATATATTATAATATGTTAACAGACTACAGTAGACTACTGCTGGCAGCTCTTTGACCATTTATCTGTTGCTTCTCTGTGTGGCCAGTAGGGGCAGTTGCTGACTTTGCAAAATATCAATTGAAAGATTTTTCTGCAAGTTTGTTAATCTGTTGTTGCTTCCATGGTCTTAATCACTGTGGATTACAATCTAAGTACAACAAAAAGTTCTTCCATCTAGTTTTACAAGTGTATTTGTAATGACAGGGAAGAACATGAAATAAGTTTATAGTGGGTGTGTGAATGATCAATTATCAGTATTATTGGCAGTAATAGAGGGCCCAAAATCACATTTTGCTTAGGGCCCCATGGAGGCTTGGGCCGGCCTTGTGTATCTGTAACGAGGACAGAAACGGGCACTTCCAGAGAGAACTCGGTCGGCCCATCTTCAGAGGGGCGTCTGTTTATCACTCCACGTCTGAACATCAACTGATCGGTGGCAGGAGCTGCGTTCACATGTCTTATTCCAAGTAGAACTTGCTGTGAAAGAAAGTCGGCTAAAGAGGAACGTTAGCCGACTTTAGCTCGTCAGCATTCAAAGCAAGTGAATCATTTTCAGGCTGACGAAGGGAACGCACCACTATGCACAACTGGGAGCTTCCAGACTTTCATCTCAAATTTGAACCAGTCTCTGATTAGTTTAAGGAAATTGCTTGATCACAGTCTTGATGGAAAAGATAATGAAAATGCTCAAGTTTTAGAAACGCTTGTTAAACAATCACCAGCCGAAAACTGCTCAAAGCAGAACTGTGAAAAGAGAAGGAATTCATCCCACACTAATAGTTTCCATTAAAAGAAGAGAATCTCATTCTGTCATCTGTTTGAAAATGGGACATTTCTTTCATTTGATCAGCTACAACGGAAATATGGATTACCTTCTTCCTACTTATATCGATTTTTTCAAATAAGACATGTAGTAAATACTGAAAATGCTTCTCTTCAAGAACCTACATCATCAAAAATTGATGTTATATTAAACAATAGGGTTTGGTCTTACATTTGTAGGCAAGTTCATAAATGTTCTTACAATCTAAGGCATAAACTAGCTCTATTTAAGATGATACACAGGATTTATTATACGCCAGAGAAATTGCATAAAATGAACAGTGAGATGTCATTTCTCTGCTGGCGTTGTAAGAAACAAAAAGGAACATTTTTTCACATGTTTTGGGCATGTGATGCACTTTCCTTTTTTTGGAATTCTGTTACCAAGTTGTTATCTCAATGTTTACATGTATTTGTCACCTCGTTTATGTCTTTTGGGAACTAGTATGTCAGACAAGTGGAACAAATATCAATGCAGATATATAGATCTTGCTATGTTGGCAGCCAGGAAATGTATAACTTTAAATTGGAAAGAATCTAAACCCCCAGTATTAGTCCACTGGTGGAATTAACTCTCAAGCTACCTGACACTTGACGATATTTATTACAAGAGTAAAGGCAGATCCTCAGACTTTTTAAAAATACGGCAATCTCATATAGGATTTGACTTTAAGAATTTTGCAGGTCAATGTAAGGCATAGTGACAATGATAAGATCTGAGTGCAATGGTTTGTGTTGTTTTGTTGTCGTCTTTGTTTTAAGGGGGGTTTTCCCACCGTTTGTGTGTTTGTTTTGTTAGGTTTTTGGTTTTGTTTCCATTTTGTTTTGAGGGTTTATGTTTGGATATCATTTTTGGTTCTTTAACGGACCAGCCCCAACTTAGGATAGGACAATTATGACATGAAGTGTTTCCCCTTCATCATGGAGTATGGCAGGGAGAGTATTTAACTATTGAATTATTATTTCAGAGTCATTGATATGGTAGTGCTATCTGGTATTTTCAATTAGTGCAATGAGTAGAATTTTTGGTTAGAATATTTGGCATGATTATATTTGGCATGACACTATGAAATATGTCTTGGTGTGTATGGACTTTGACTGACTTAATTTTTTATTGGAAGTTGAGATGTGGGGGTTTTGTGTTCTATGTATGTACAGTATACCCCTCTTGTTGTGATTGAAAATATAAAAATACAATAAAAAGGGGGTATGGTCCTTCTGCAGCGGTCGCAGGTTCGAATCCCGGCCTGCGCACTTTTGCTGCATGTCATCCCCATTCTCTCTCTCTACCCCCTTCCTGTCTGCAACTTGAATACAGGGTCACTAGAGCCATAACAATCTTAAAAAAAGAAGAGAATCTTGCTTGAGTCAGTGGCATTTACCAAAGCCATGTTTGGAGCAAAATAAATAAATCAACAAATAAAAAAACAAAGTGCAGAGTTTCAGTGCGAGTATCTTATTTCAAATACCTCTAATGCCAGAGGTAATCACAATCACCGTCTTAAACTCTTCTTAAGAGGCCTTTTAGAGGAAATATGGCTGAAAGATTCCTCCAAGCAAGAGTCTCTCCAGACTGCAATAACGACAATAAACCGCTCCTGTCTCGCCCACCAGGGGGCAGCATCGGCTCACACACAACACAACCTGCTTACGTCGTGGTCCCCGACACATCCATCCATCCATCCAACCATCCATCCATCCATCCATCCATCCATCCATCCATCCATCCATCCATCCACCCAACCCACCCACCCATCCATCCATCCATCCATCCATCCATCCATCCATCCACCGCTTATCCATTACCCGGTCGCGGGGGCAGCAGTCTTAACAAAGATTCCCAGACTTCTCTCACCTCAGACACTTCCTCCAAATAGAAATAAAGGACACCCCGATTTCAGCAGCGCAGGCGCCAAAAAAAGGGACATCCCCAAAACTTCTAAACTTCATATACATTTATTTATTTTATATGAAAAAACAAAATGCTTTGATTTAAAGTTTATATGCAATATTCTTTCACTCATTCATGTGCAATATTCTCTCATTCATTCATTTTCATAGTGTATATATATTTATGTTTCCTGTTTCCTATTTTATTTTTTACATAGTCTTTACATGTGTGCACACACAACGCTCAACGACCGGCTCACATGAGAACCACAATAGAAATAAAATGACCGTTAAAGGTTAAATCAATATTAAGGTTATCTTTGATTCACAGAACATCAAAAAGACCTTCCTGAAGGATTCATCTCCAGTTGCATTTGACGTATAAAGATAACACACATTTTGAATTTCTTCAACTTGCTGTAACTGTATTCAGTGTTTTGCATTTTCTGAATGAATAGAGGATTTAAAAAAAGAAATGTAATATTGATTTAATAAAATATTCAAATTTTTTTTTCAGATTTTTTATTTGAGGTTTTCATAAACTGTGATCCATAATCACCAAAATTATAACAAATAAAGGCTTGAAATATCTCACTTTGAATGTAGTGGGAAATAATATATTTGTTTCACCTTTAGTTGAATTTACTACAAATGAAGTTTTGCAATATATTCAAATTTTTCAACCTTCACCTGTATATTATGACATCAATAAATAAGAGCATAATAAATGTCCGTATTGGTTAAATACAGAACGCAACTTTTAATTCCCAATTACGTAACAATTCCGTATTTCAAGGGACGGGTGGCAACCCTACTTCCTCCAGCTCTTCCGAGGGGAGTCCGAGGCGTTCCCAGGCCAGCCGAGAGACATAGACTATGTTTACATGCAGTCAAAATTCAGGTTAAGGTCAATATTCCGGTTACTGAAACATTCGGAATAATCTGTTTCTATGCGTGAGCAAACAGGGATATCCCTGTATACATGATAATTAATAATTTGGGATATCTGGATCAAAACAGCGACGCACGGAGAACGTCATGACACAATTCCCGTCATTTTTGCTTCTTCCTCCTGTATCCAAATCCAAAACAACAACAATAACAGCAGCACGACGGATAATTAACAGCCCAGTAGAAGTCGCCTTCTTTTGCGCTTTGGTGCTGGTACTGACCCACCAGGACTTATTATTCTTCGTCGCCTTCTTCATTAATGGAAGGCGAGGACGTAAAGAAATGGAAAATGGAGCCGGAGCTGTAGCGTCCATATCCATGCTACCCGTTTCCACCAGAGCACCCCGGACACTTTGGATGAAGGTGCAGTCAGGACCGGTGGTAGTAATGATGGAGTTCACCGACGCCGACTGGCATGAAAATTTCCGTATGCCGCTTCCTGGACTCAAAAGACCAAGATTCCTTGCGAAAAAAACATGCGAAGGAAACAAATTAATGTTCCTTTTGATGGGGAAATCCCGTTAGGCGTTTACATGACCAAATATTCGGGTTAGAAAAGGAGTAACCCAGGGGTCATTTTCAGGTTTTTAAAAACAAAATATGAGCAAATTCCGGTTATTCAAAGGGGTTATTGGTGTTTACATGGCCATGCGCAACCGGGTTATTGCTATTATTCCGGTTAGAAAAGGGCTATTGACTGCATGGAAACGTAGTCAAAGTCTCTCCAGAGTGTCCTGGGTCTTCCCCGAGGTCTCCTCCCGGAGGGTCATGCCTGGAACACCTCCCTAGGGAGGAGGGACATGCCTGGAACACCTCCCTAGGGAAGATCGATTGATCCATCCATCCATCCATCCATCCATCCATCCATCCATCCATCCATCCATCCATCCATCCATCCATCCATCCATCCATCCTCCCGGAGGGATATGCCTGGAACACCTCCCTAGGGAGGAGGGACATGCCTGGAACTCCTCCCTAGGGAGGCGTCCAGGAGGATCTGATACAGATGCCCAAGCCACCTCAGCTGACTCCTCTCAATTGATCATTATTTCATTTTTAAATGGGCAGAATTGACGGTGATAAAAATGTTTCTTATATTCTAACGTTCCCTTTGAGTGTCACATCTGTCCTGTGTGTAAGTCTACATATATGTTCCTGTAACGTGGTCTCGTGCATGGCTGTGAAGAGAAGCCACACCTTTTCAACCTTCAATGGCTCTGCCAGTAAAGCAGTTTTATGACATTTCAAAAGATAGTGCACTGTTTTATGTGCATATGGTGTGTTTTTCTGGTTGTGGGCTGCAGGGGGTGGTAGAGAACTGTATAAATCACCCATTTCCCCCCATGTGGAAGATTTCAAGTGAGCCCATTTTTCATGTTCCCACATACTCACTTCAACTTACATCCATGAAAATGCAGTTCTATGAGAGGTGCATTCATTCTGCTAGTATAGCTTGTTGTGTTTAAAGTGTTTCCTTAAACACTGCTCAGCTTTATTGTGGAGTAAATTATTGCAAATGTATAAGCTTGTAGTTTGAGATATTAATATTCACACACAGATTAAAAATAAGAAGCTACAACTTTCCGTCGACCCAACCATCCATTGATTACAGCCCTGAATCAATCATCAAAGGTGCTTGCAAGCATTTCCCCTGTGAGAGTGAAGTGGTTCCGGCTAGAGAGAGAGTGAATAATTCATTATATTGTTAGATATCTTTGTGAACACACCCTGCTAGGTCATTACTGCTGCATGCTGGTCTTTTATGAGTAGTCATGGGGATACGAGACTACTCCGGAAACACGGGTAACTAGAAATCCAACTTTAAATGACTCATAACAGAAGCAGTTTTTAACGAATGCACAAATAAACTGAAACAAGAGTATTTTCCATTTTGCGGTTATGACAGAATATATTCGTCTGCACACCACCAGGATTAGTGACGGGATGCGAGTTATTTTCTCAGAACCGTGTCATATAACAAACCATACAAGCATGTCCATAACAAACACCAGGTTTGAACATAAGGGTGTCCATGTGGTACCAGGACATCCTGGGATGCAGTTCAATGACAATTGTTTCATCTGATTTGCAGCCATATGTTCTGGACGGGCGGGTGAAGAGAGGAGCTACGCTGGATCAGAACACGGGGGGGGGGGGGTAAAGATTTCTACGACCACCACTGTCAGAGCTTCAATCACATCTTGAGGGAGGTGGATGACCTTGAGTCCGAACGGGCCATATTCCACACTTCACTGTTGAGATGGATGACTGGAGCGCTGGCCACAAGGTCGTTGGTGCCTCCTGTGACAGTAATCACCAAACCCAGAGGTGGACACCCCTGGTGAGAGAAGCTGCCGAGGTGAAGAAGGAGTCATACGGGGTGGATTCACTCCGGAGGCGACGGGTACCAGCATAGGTCTACCCAGGGACGCAGAGGAAAAACTGATTCAGGAGGAACAATGTAGGTTCTGCTCTTGTCTTGGAGCACTGGACCAGCTCTACACCCTCACTGGGATACTGGAGAGACCATGGGATTTTGTTTCCCAGAGGGACATGCGTCTAACCTAGGGGTAGGGAACCCTGGACCTCGAGAGCCGCGGCCCTGCATGTTTTAGATGTTTCCCTCCTTCAACACACCATGATACAAATGACTGTGTCATTATCAGACTTGTACAGACCTGGATGATGAAGTGATGATGACCTTTAATTAGAATCCGGTGTGTGTATGCAAGGCAACACCTAAACGTGCAGGACTATGGCTCTTGAGGACCAGGGTTCCCTACCCCTGCTCTAACCTCACACGGTACGGGTATGAGTGTGGGGGTCCATTGTGACGGCCCATTCAGTCTTTAAATGGAGCAAGAGTCTGCCCTTTGTCACGGATTCTTCTCATAACTTTTATGAAGTCTTGCATGAGTGGGGGAATAATGGAGTGGGAGATTGGGAGGTGGATCAGGCTGTGCAGTCATACAGACTTTGTACCGGTCTGCTGTGGTGAAGAGGGACTTGCCATAAAGCGAGGTGATCTACTCCTCCGCTCACCTAAGGTCAGCAACTGTGACTGAAAGAATAAGATATGGATAAAAGCAGCTGAGAGGACTTTCCTCTGCAGGGTGGCTGGACTCTCCCTTGAACCAGGGTCACCCTGGGAGGTTGCTGGGGTCCGGGGCACGGGGTCCGGTTTAGCAGCAGCTTTCCTCCGTCTTCAGGGCAACTCGAGTCCCACGTGGAGTGTTCCAACAGCACTTCCAGACCCTTCCTGTTTTCTGGCTTTTCGGAGTTTCTGCAGTAGTCTGCTCGTTTAAACACGTATGTATCAACATACTTTATCATCCCGACATTTTACAAATAAAAAGGATGAGTTGTGACAGCTAAAACGAGCATTTCAACTCCTAAACTCAACATCTCCTGGTTGGTTACCTGTTTCACGAGACAATGCCTGCTCATGGTCTTTTATTTTGAAAATTCACCAGATTCCCTATGCCATGATGAATGACTTCCTGCCAGCGCGATCTGCTCTGTGTAAACTGACCTGGTTTAAATAGACTTGAGCTGTATTTTTAGTGGAGTAGCGTGGACAGCCACGTCTGGGACGTTTCACTGGGACGTCTGGGACATTTTGTAAAGCTAAAGTTTAGGTTACTCTGTGATGAGCAGTTTTTTTTAAAGGTTTTGTGGCACTAGTGGCCTTTATTTAGTTTTTAAGTCATGTTATTGACTTCAATGTGTAGACATTGGTCTTTTTGAGAAAACAGACAGATTATTTGTATATGTATGTACATATGTATGCATGTATGTATTTATTGTATTTCCAGAAAAATTATAATTCTGTGTATAATTTGCAGGGTTTTTGGTAAAGTAGCACACTTTGCATTGGTTAGCAACTATTTTATGAACTGGATGTGGATGTGTGAGGCCGGCCATTTGTGGTCTCTCTGAAGAACTTGACTTTCGTTTTATAAACCATGAATGTTTAATGAGTCAGCTCCTTCCCCCCGGAACATTACAGGATCCAAAAGCTGACCTAAAGCAGCAGAAACGCACGGTGGCTGTTGAGGAGAATCACTGCCAGGGATTCAAAGCTGTTTCTAGAGACAAAGGCAAAAAAAAACAGAGACAGCGATCAAAGTCAGCTGTCATCCATTTCCTCCAAGAAGACATCAGCCTTTCTGAGTACCGGTACACGAGTTGTTCAACAGTGGCTTTGAGATGGAGCAAGAGATGGAAAGAAAGGTACAAGGTAACAATACATGTGAATGAGAGAGCATGTGGAGACCCACAGACGATGCTGTCACAGACATCGATCGTCCGCTGGACACAGCCTCACCCAGGGGCGAAAATCCCGGGGGGGACAGGGGGGATATGTCCCCCCCCCATTAGTGAAGCTGTTCCCCCCTAGAATAATTTGAGACAGAATTAATCATTTTTGAACAATGCAGTAGTATTTATTGAAAGCGGAATGTAAGCAGTGCTCATTATAATCATGCAATAATGTGCTATACACATCTTTAAAGATTTAGTCCCCCCCTACCATTCCTAGAAATGGTTTAGTCCACACACACACACACACACACACACACACACACACACACACACACACACACACACACACACACACACACACACACACACACACACACACACACACACACACACACACACACACATACACACACCAACACTCAGCAACGGAGCCTGCCACCTACACACCGCAGTCGTGGTGTAAAAGGTGAGTATGCCACACAGATATAGTGACATAAGTTACAACAACACAGATCCTGGTCATCCCGCTGCTGCTTCCATCTGCCTGCGTGGATGTCTGCTGTGCTGCTGACGTCCCCGACCCCCCAGTCTAGCCTTCGGCAGGAAAGTCCCCCCTTATGATCCAGGTCCTGGTCAAGGTTTCTTCCCTCCTAAAGGGGAGTTTTTCTTGCCACTGTTTGGCAGTAAGGTTTTTCTCCCACTAGGGGAGTTTTTACCTGCCATTGTTTATGTAATAATTGCTTGGGGGTCATGTTCTGGGTCTCTGGAAAGCATCTAGAGACAACATCTGTTGTATTAGACGCTATACAAATAAAATTGAATTGAATTGAATCCTATTTACAAGCACCAGGTCCAGGCTGTCTGCAAAATATATCCTGCATTGTTCAAAAAGCCTGCTCAATTACGAGTGCTGTTAAGCTAACTTAAAAGCTACAAATAGTGATAGTCACAGACGGAGAGGAGAGGAGGGGAGGGGAGAGGAGAGGAGCTACTTTACTAGCTTCAGAGCTCGCTAAAGAGGTGGCTAGCTTGCGAGTTAACCACGACCGATCTAGCCATGAGCGAGTTAGCTGCGAGCTAGCCGCCTCTTTAGCGAGCTCTGGAGCTGGACCGGTCAGCTCGATACGAGTGTTTCAGCCAAGCGGTTCAGCCAGTTTATGGTCAGAATTTTGTAAACATCAGATATCAATACTGATTAATTTAACTGTTGTTTTTACATGTTTAATAGTATGTATATAAGATCCTAAATTACATAGAAGGATTTTGTGGATTTGGGTCAAATTGGGGTAAAAGGTGCTGTATAAAAGGCAGGCTACAACTTTTATTCCTTGTCCCCCCCTGGAATTATTCTGTAAAATGTTACTGTTTATTGTCCCCTCCAACTATGAAATGGGATTTTCGCCCCTGGCCTCACCTCATGGCCAAAGATATATTTGCTGAAGTGCGCTCCAACTCACCAACAGCCAGGAGGAACTGCACCATTTTTCAAATGAATGTTTCCCACACAATATGTTGAAAGATCCTGTGTACGTTTGTGTGGCGAACCATAAGAAAACCAGTGAAATAGAATCAAAGTTAATACAAGCTTTTAATTTGTCAAGCACAATATTTTCCAGCCGGAGGTACATTTGTCTGAAACCACAGAGGTAGGAGAGAAATGCATGACGTTTTTATGAGTTCAGTTGAATTTATACTAAAAAAGGGAGGTGTTCTCTGTACCTGAATCTCATTGGTGCAGCCAGCTGCGGGAAAGACCTCCGAACATGTCACCTCCAGCTCTAAATCTCCTTTGATTGTCTCCCACCTGGGGTGTCAACCCAGATCACAGACAAGACCCCCAAATGCTAAACATCTGTTTCTCCCCATTGTCTTCTCTTAACAAATGGTATGTGTATTTGTTATTTAACCCCTACATCTAAAATATTTTAGCCGTAACAGGTTGACTCCATGACTAGATGAAAGCAGCTGTCCTGCTGAATACGAGGTTACTTTGCATATAAAGAGAAGCCCACCAGTGTTGGAAACTCTTTGAACTCTAACAATTTCATGAAATCCTAACAACGTCATTAAAAAGGAGCTGGTCCGTAGAGATAGCAGGTCTGAAGAACCGGTAAATTCCCCTTCAGATGAACAGCAACACATAACATACTGCACATGACATATCGGTCTCATTAATTATTGAACAAGAGAAGATGCGGAAGGAGTGTTTGATGATTTATTAGCTTGTAGAGCCACCTTTAGCAGCGGCGATGAAGCAACGGTTGTCTTTTATGATGTTGTGTGTTCCTCCTCTACAGTGTCCATAGTTCATTGAGGTTTTTGGACGTCAGCATTTTTTTTTTTTAAGATTTGTTTATTCAAAAAGAAATCCTGTTTCGTGTCTGTTCTGTTCTTTTTTTTTGGCAGATTTCCAGTGCTTGACGTGTGCCTCCACGTGTTCTCTCGCTTCCTGGATTAGCAGCCTCCCACCCCCTCAAAAAAAAAAAAAGGGTTTGTATGTGTATATATGTATGTGTATGCATATGTATGCGTATATATATGTATATACATTAAATATAGTAACAATGCACATATATATGCCTTAGGTTCTTACCAGCATGGTATTAACCATTAATATGTGTGCAGACAAGGAACAGGACAATAAATCCTGTACAAATATCTTTAAACAACAACAAAAACCCCAAAAACTGTAATAAACAATATAACACCAAAAGAAATAAAAACTAGAAAAAAGGGCCCCTCTCTCCCCTACATACCCACATATGCCACTTTTCCACTAGTCTCGCCTCAGCCCAGCCCGGCTCGGCGCGGCGCGGCGCGGCTCCACCCGTGTGTTTTTGCACAGCCAGGGGAGAAGTGGGGGGGGGGTTGGGGTGAATCTGCTGTGACGTACCCGATTGCGCAACACATTTGTACGTGTCGGCGCAGATGAGAAATCAGCTGGAGCCGCGAGCGGCTGAGAAAAAAACAGCCCGTCTACATCCCTTTTTTAATTTTCTCGTCAGCCACCAGGTTTATGAACATCTGCACCTCAGAGTTGGATCACCAAACAGACGTTTGTGCTGTATAATAAAATCGCAGCGAGTCGCCTCGCGCTGACTCCCGCTTCCTGATTCAAACGTTTGACGGCCCCGCCCCCGACCAATCAGGGGCCTGTAGTTTGATGACGGCCCCGCCCCCCGACCAATCGGTGGCGAGGAGGGTGATGACGTCAGAAATAGTCCTGGCTCAGCCCGGATAGAACCTCGCTAGAATGGTTACAGAAAAATGTATCGGCTGGGAGCGGCTCTACCCGTCTCAACCCTAGTGCAAAAGGGCAAAACGGGTAGAACCGAGGTGAAGCGAGACTAGTGCAAAAGGGCCAATAGAATCCCCTTGACCCCTCCCCCCCACACACACACACACACACACACACACACACACACACACACACACACACACACACACACACACACACACACACACACACACACATACACACACACTCACAGCTTCCATATAAGTTCGTAAGTACTTTCGTAAGTTCGTAGCACCTAATACTGGCTGGGGATGGACCTCACGGCTAGTAATGCTCAACAGGAAGGCAAATTCAAGGACCAAGAAAACAATTCAGCTACTGTAGCATGAGAGGATGGGTACATACTGGCAAACTAGTACTTGATGGCTTCAATCAGTAGGAAGCTGCACTAGCTCATTGGTATGGTTTATAAAGGGCTGCCATATGTCATAGAATTTCTTCCTTGAGCCTCTCATAGTATATTTTATTTTCTCCATCAGCATTTTTAAACGGGTTATACTGTAGTCCACACACTGACAGGATCATTGCAGCACCTTCGTTCTTTCTTTCTTTAGTCCCTTTCTGCTGTGCTTGGGATCGTTGTCCCGTTGGGCCACCCGCCCTCGGCCCAGCTGAGCTCTCGTTTCTCTCTGCAATACTTTGGTCCAGCACCCGGAGGAGTTCACGGCCGACTCAGTGATGGCCAAGTGCCCAGGATCCGTGGTTGCAATACACGATGGTCTGTGTACTTGGTGGAAAAGGATGATGGGTAAACAGGCTCTTTATTTAGAAACAGTGGAACAAAAACAGAGTACGGTTCACATCTTCATAGGTTCAAAGCCAAAAAGAAGAAAAAAAAAAGGTCTGTAGTCCCATTGAACTGGATGTGTGCATAGATAGTGAATAGGGATTAAAACAGATTTGTTTCTTTTGTGACGAGTCGTCAGAAGATTAATTTGTGGGCGGCGAGGCCTCCTCGTAGCAGGTCCACCTTAACAACGACAACAGTTAGACTGCTCAAGATTGGATTACATAATGTCTCAGCGAACAAAGAATTTATAAAACACAGTCTTTTTTTATTTGTGAAACCTTTATTCAGTAGGCTATGTGTAAATGTAAAACAGGACCAGTGAGATGACGTTCAGTTGAGGTTCCACGACTTCTGTCCAGAGCAGTTTCATCACATTTTTATTTATTTAAAAAAAAAAAATTCTGTTGAACCACAATTCAAAAACAATGTGCAGTTTCCATTAGTTGTTTTTTTTTAAATAAATTGCTATTTATTTGTTTTTGTTAATTTCATTGACAATTTTTTGTTATTTCTGAAATAATAGTCCCGTTAACGGCACCGACCACTCTGTCCACGTCAGGTCAAGGTGATTTTAAATTGTGTGTGTGTGTGTGTGTGTGTGTGTGTGTGTGTGTGTGTGTGTGTGTGTGTGAGGTTGAACTGGTGTATTTACCTTATTTTAAGACTTTATTAAGCCTTTGAACTGAAAGTATGCACCTCGTCTTACTCTGTCCACATGGACCTCTCACAAATGTGTTTCTTCTCATTCGTCTGAATGATTCAGAAGTTGCTGCCGGGGCAGAATTTGAACGGGTGAGTTAAGGCAAAATAGAGAAGCGCCACGTAATGCCCCTCTGTGGTTTAGATAAGTAATGTATTCTTTTTTTTCTTGTTTTTTTTTTTGTTTTTCTTTTCAGATGCACTGTGAAGGGAGGAAAGTATGAAGAAAGAAAAGAAGCCCCCTAAAACGAAGAGTTCCCACTGGAGATAATCCAATTTATTCATGCTTTTTTAACTCAGCAGAGAAGAAGATTGACAATGGAGTGATTTGCCACATCTGTTAATCTTCTTAAATGAGGAAGTTGTCAGATTTTTTCCTACGTCCCCTGAAATAAATAATTTATTCGACTGCAAATCAATTTAATTCCGTTTTTGTCTTTTTCCCTCCACGTCAACCCAGTGAAGCCTGAATACTACTGTATCTCCAGGCCTGGCGTGTTTCTCTTCATTTAGGGCCATACTCATTAAAAGTTGTCGCTTAGAAATGCATGAAAGGACAAGAAAAGAAAATCAGTGATGGAAAAAAAGGAACTTTTCTTTTGCTGCACGTAAGCCGTCATTCACACAATGACACAAAAGTGATGCATTTACTTTGATAGCTTTTCCAGTGTGAACACATGTTCTCCCATTAAGACCTCAATGAACCTCACAACCAGCTAATCATCTGTATCTGTTAAACATTTCATTGTTAACCATAAACAGCCATTCTGTCAAGTAGAAATACTGGCGATAACCAAAAAAGCAGCTGAAATGGTTCCTTTTGAGCAGTCCTTGCTGTTTATCACAATCTTCCTGCTTCCTGCTTACGAAGCTGACTTTTTTTTTCATTCTCAGATATAATGATTTTAATATTCCATTGACTGTGTCTTTGCTGGTCTGCTGAGCAGGAAGCAGACGTATCCATCAGCATAGCTGCGCCTGGCATTCATCATCAAAGGTCTGCCCAGGAAACAGACAGCTTTAAGCTCATCTGCATCTGCTTGGTATGCCAACTGGATGAACATCCACATCATCCTACCCACACTGTTATTTTTGATTAGCATATAATGCTTCGATTACCTTTCTTTCACTAAACAGAAAAGCTACCGCATGTTTTGTTTCCACGGCAACTGCAAGAGTGCTGGCAGCAGGAGTAAATTAGTTTGGCCGTGGAAGTCCTACTGCAGTGATGAGAGCCAAATATAGAGCGACAGTGGTTGTCCATCACAGCTGATCTCAACATATGGTTTGCGATAAGGAGCGAGCGGTTTAACTACACAAAAAGCAGATATATATAGTCACTTGAAAAAGAAAGTACACCCTCTTTTTATTCCAGGATTTCATGTATGAAGAAGACATTATAAAATAAATATAACCTCATCCTTACCAGGTAGTAAAATATGACACATCACACCCAGAGCCGGATTAAATAAATGGACTACACTAGGCAGACTGTGATTTTCGGGCCCCCCTCCATCGATGTTATTTATGAAATCTTAAACTTACCAAAGTTACTAATAAAACTTAATTCACATTTTACATAGCAAAGTCATAGTCAAGTTGGTTCTTTGTATTCCAAAATAAGTCATGTGTTGTATATTAAACAGTCTATCAGACTATTTTTAGATTTTTATTATTTATACGTTATTACAATGCTCTATTAAATGCTATTAAATTATCCTTATCTTATCGATTGTGAGCATTTTGCAGAAAATCTTAATTAAATGTGTTGATTAAATTGAATAGTTAAATAAGAAGTCAAATCTACAAAGACCAATACAATTTGCAGTAAGACAAAGTGTGTAGTATGTATGTCTGTATGTGTATATGTATGTATGTGTATGCGTATGCAGAGCCGTTAGAGAGATTTGCGAGGCCCTGTGTGAAACAGCCAGGGTGGCCCTCGCGCGTGAGCGTAGCGAGCGCGCGCGAAATTTTTGGGTTTTTCGGGTCGGATCTGGTGTCTCTATGCGCAATTTTAACTCTCCAATTAGCAAAATACTGGATACCTTCCCCTGCCTCATCATCATCTGGGCTTACCTCGACGCGGGGCCCCACGGCTGCTTGAGACCCGAGCGGATCGGTGATTTTTGTAACAAATTTATCAAACGTGCCTTTCAGAGAGGCATTAAACTCTTCCATTGTCTTTAGTTTTTTTCTTTTTTCATCCCCTGATGGAAATTTCCTGAATCTGTCTCGTTTTCTCGACATTGTGTGACAGTTTGTTCCACCTCCACCCGTCTGGATCAGAGCAGCTTGTGTCTGCGCTTGGTCTGATCATTGGATTGAACAACAGACACGCGTCATCATTGCACATATATTTATTGATATGCACAGACTAGTACACATTTAGGTCTGTAATGGAACGTGACTGTTGATATTTATAAAGAAAAAAAATAAAAATAGGGGAAAAAAAAACGGCCCATAGCGCCAGGCCCCTTGGGGCGCCAGGCCCCTTGGGGCGCCAGGCCCCGTGCGGTCGCAAGGTTCGCACATCCCTTGCGGCGGCCCTGTGCGTATGTATGCGTATATATATATATGTATGTATACTAAATATAGTAATAATGCACATATATATATGCCTTAGGTTTTTACCGGCATGTTATCAACCATTAATATGTGTGCAGACAAAAAAAAAAAAAAAAAAAAAAAAAAAAAAAATTTTTTTTTTTTTTTTTTTTTTTTTCCCTCTGTCTGGGCCCCCCCCCTGTCGGGCCCTAGGCACGTGCCTACTCTGCCTCTCCGTTAATCCGGCTCTGATCACACCATGTCTTATTTAGGAAAAAGGTTGGTTTAGATATATACTCTGAGAAATAAAACACTGGGTCAAAAAAAACATGTTAACATTTTCCACTAGAATTTTTAAATTAAGCCAGCTGCTGGTAGAATTACATTAATTCAGAGCAATGTTTTGAGTATGGTGAAGGAGAATTTTTGCCACAACAAAACACATTTCTAAGTAACATGAACTTAATAATTGTCAACATGAATGCAAGTATTTAAGTTGATCACTGCAAGAGTTGGATCCTATATCCTATAATACAGGGCACTTTGCTGTGTTTCCCAGGAGGCTAAGTTGCTCAAAACTGCAAAATTGGTTGTCTCTTAGAACCTTGGATGAAACATTTATGCAAAAACAATGGCGTTGCATGAGTTTGCTGATTTTATCAAGGAAAAACAGACCACTGGAATGACGTGTGCTGATATTTCTTCCGCTTTACGTAGTTTTTCAGAGAGAAGTGTAAGGAGGTGGTGCGCTGCGCAGGGACTGACAGACTTGGTCTGATAAAGTTGGGCAGATATTCGCAGATTCCCACTTCTGTGGTCAATAACTCCGAAATCAAGACACGTAAATGCATGACATTTCTTTTTCATTCTCAGATATAATGATTTTAATATTCCATTGACTGTGTCTTTACTGGTCTGCTGAGCAGGAGAATATGTGAAAATTTGGCTTATATAGCTTGTTTCCCAATTTAGTTAGTTAGTTAGTTAGTTTTCAGTATTAAAAGGAAAGTCAGTGGGCCGTCATGTACACGAACCTGCCGTGCCATCACTGCTTCACTAACAAACAGCATTCACTGAGTTAATGCAACTTAGCCTGACTAAGCTTCAATATTACAACTCATACACTCATGAGATGTTGAGAAGATGCCGGCGTTAGCATAACCGCTAGCGCCATCAACGATTCACGTTAGCCTTGTGGCTAAAAGCATTTGCGATCTTTTAAAGATTTTAAGCCAATTACCACAGTAATGTTAGTGTTAAAAGCTCCATAACAAGAGTCCCATTATTTCTGCATTGCAGAAATGGCGGCTCATTGTAGTTGCAGCAAGCAGCAATGAACGGGCCCTCCATGTCCGATGACACCACCCACGAGTCTTTATGTCAAACCATTCAAAAGTTATTGCAGAAAAAAGGAACTATCACATATCAACAAATCAGAAGAAGGGACGGGGCTAATTTGCACCAATTATGTTCAAGGACTCAAAACTGAGTCCGATGACACCACCCACGACTCTTTATATCAAACGAATCAAAAGTTATGGCAGAAAATAGGAACTATCAAATATGGACCAATCAATTCAATTTAATTCAATACAATTTTATTTATATAGCGTCTAATACAACAGAGTTGTCTCTAGACGCTTTCAGATGAAGGGGGTCGCGCTTTTTGGTGTCTATCGTCGCCACGGTAACGCTTTTGACTGAGAAAAGTAATGCCCACCGTCGCCCATTAATGCAAACCCTTAAATATCAAATTTTTCGCCAGGCCTGGCTTGCGTGCAAAATTTGGTGACTTTTGGGCAGGCCCGGTTCTACGAGGGTGCATAAGCATGCATTGCACCCTCAGTTTATGTGTTTGCATGCTCAGTTGAAAAGACGAAAAGAAAACTGACAAATGCGCGTGCGTCAAACCTGATTTATGGTTCCGCGTTAAATCGACGGCGTAGCCTACGGCGTAGGGTACGCGGCGCGGCTCACCGTACGTTCGCGTCCCCGCGTATCCGATGCCGTAAGCCCTGCGTTGGTGCAACGCGGAACCATAAATCAGCCAGTGTCCGTCACTGATCTGCGTCCAGCAGTTACCTGCACCAGCAAGACGCTGCTCTCTGCTGCTCCGTTAACACAAAGTAACGATGGATATTCGGAAGTGGTTCAAGCACAACCACGCAAGCAAGTTTACAGGACTGTCTCAGAAAATTTTAATATTGTGATAAAGTCCTTTATTTTTCTGTAATGCAATTAAAAAAAAAAGAAAATGTCATACATTCTGGATTCATTACAAATCAACTGAAATATTGCAAGCTTTTTTATTATTTTAATATTGCGGATTATGGTTTACAGTTTAAGATTCAGATTCCCAGAATATTCTAATTTTTTTAGATAGGATATTTGAGTTTTCTTAAGCTGTAAGCCATGATCAGCAATATTAAAATAATAAAAGGCAGTTTCTCCAAATATCTGACTTGCCTTGCTTTGTCTTTGTTTTGTAAAAACCTTGTTTGAGGTTCTTTTCCACGTCATTAATTTCCATCTAGTCGCTACGCTACATCCCGATCCTGCAGTGTTTTTTTAGCTGGCCGTTCCCGCCCACAGCAAAGTTCAAAACGCCCGCTCCCGCGAGATTTGCATTGGGTCTCTGCTTGAGGAAGTGACTGAGCGTACTGAGTGTATGTGGGCAGAACAGAGGGGCTTGGTTAAAGCCCCAGAGACGAGGAAGAGGGTTAATGCAACTGCATCGTGCTACTTGGTAAAGTCTGCCGACGCCTGCAGTGGGCGGGGCTTTTAAGCTGCGCTGCAGACCTGGAGTGAACAAAGTGCATACAGTCTACTCTACAGTGCCTTGCGAAAGTATTCGGCCCCCTTCAACTTTGTGACCTTTTGCCACATTTCAGGCTTCAAACATAAAGATATAAAACTGCAATTTTTTGTGAAGAATCAACAAGTGGGACACAATCATGAAGTGGAACGAAATGTATTGGATATTTCAAACTTTAACAATTAAAAAACTGAAAAAGTGGGCGTGCAAAATTATTCAGCCCCTTTACTTTACAGTGCAGCAAACTGTCCAGAAGTTCAGTGAGGATCTCTGAATGATCCAGTGTTGACCTAAATGACTAATGAGGATAAATGGAATCCACCCGTGTGTAATCACGTCTCCGTCTAAATGCACCTGCACTGTGATCGTCTCAGAGGTCCATTTAAAGCGCAGAGAGCATCATGAAGAACAAGGAAAACACCAGGCAGGTCCCAGATACTGTTGTGGAGAAGTTTAAAGCTGGATTTGGATACAAAAAGATTTCTCAAGCTTTAAACATCCCAAGGAGCACTGTGCAAGCGATAATATTGAAATGGAAGGAGTATCAGACCACTGCAAATCTACCAAGACCTGGCCGTCCCTCTACACTTTCAGCTCGTACAAGGAGAAGACTAATCAGAGATGCAGCCAAGAGGCCCATGATCACTCTGGATGAACTGCAGAGGTCAGAGGTCATGATCACTCTGGATGAACTGCAGAGGTCAGAGGTCACCTACAGCTGAGGTGGGAGACTCTGTCCATACCACAACAATCAGTCGTATACTGCACAATTCTGGCCTTTATGGAAGAGTGGCAAGAAGAAAGCCATTTCTTAAAGATATCCATATAAAGTGTTGTTTAAAGTTTGCCACAAGCCACCTGGGAGACACCAAACATGTGGAAGAAGGTGCTCTGGTCAGATGAGACCAAAGTCAAACTTTTTGGCAACAATGCAAGACGTTATGTTTGGCGTAAAAGCAACACAGCTCATCACCCTCAACACACCATCCCCACTGTCAAACATGGTGGTGGCAGCATCATGGTTTGGGCCTGCTTTTCTTCAGCAGGGACAGGGAAGATGGTTAAAATTGATGGGAAGATGGATGGAGCCAAATACAGGACCATTCTGGAAGAAAACCTGATGGAGTCTGCAAAAGACCTGAGACTGGGACAGAGATTTGTCTTCCAACAAGACAATGATCCAAAACATAAAGCAAAATCTACAATGGAATGGTTCACAAAAAATATATCCACGTGTTAGAATGGCCAAGTCGAAGTCCAGACCTGAATCCAATCGAGAATTTGTGGAAAGAACTGAAAACTGTTGTTCACAAACATCCAATCTCACTTAGCTCGAGCTGTTTTGCAAGGAAAAGCTCTCTCGATGTGCAAAACTGATAGAGATATACCCCAAACGACTTACAGCTGTAATCGCAGCAAAAGGTGGCGCTACAAAGTATTAGCTTTTCAGTTTTTTATTTGTTAAAAAAGTTTGAAATATCCAATACATTTCGTTCCACTTCATGATTGTGTCCCACTTGTTGATTCTTCACAAAAAATGACAGTTTTATATCTTTATGTTTGAAGCCTGAAATGTGGCAAAGGGTCATTTCCTATTTCACTGTGGATCACTCTTTGGGAAGCCGCGTTTATATTTCAGCGTTATTTCCGCATAGATAAGAGTGAGTTTGATGCTCCTTAACAAGGTTGGTCCGCAGATCAACAGGATGGAAATCAACTATCGACGAGCCATTGGTCCCGGTGAAGCTGCAGTCTGTCTGCGGTGAACACTGACACACCGGGTCGTAGCGGATCTGGTAATATTGTTTAAACTGTGTTTTGTGATTAATAAGCACGGGTTTTAATTATTTTGCGTTGGACCGATGTAGCAAATAAAATCATTCGGACCATACAGCCCCTCAACCATCAGTTACGTGTTTCACATGAGCAGTTCAGGTAAAAACGGCAGTCAAATCAGCAAAAATGTTACTTTGCTGGATGAAATATATTAATTCCTGATAAAATAAGATTGTTAGTGCACAGCTATGTTCATGTGTGCATGTGAATGAGTGTACGTTTGTGTGTACATGAAAGTACAATCTGCATTGAGGCTTCTCGCTTCGGGAATACCGGTCTGTGATTGGACGCTGCCTCTGCGTCGCCGCTGCTCATTTGCATAAAGTTTGCGCATGGCATTTGTTAACAGCTTTGAACCGCTACAGACGCTTGACTTGTGAACACAAACCCCACAAACGAGAAACGAAACAACTGTATTGATTTCGCTCTTGAATCGGAACAAAACAAACGGGCCACAGGTGTGAAAGCACCCTGACAGTGGAAAAAAACCCTAACCCATTTACTGAAAAAAGCTAAGTAAATACTACAATTAAAAGTGAAAAAGCAACTGAACCAAAATAGAATTGCAAGTAAAATTCATTTTTGTCTCATGGCTTGTTTTTATGTTTGTATGTTCTAATAATTAAAAATAAAGAGTAAAGGATTGTTGTACTGTATGGCTTTGTTGATAGGAGTCTTTCATCTTAGATTTTTTTTTGTGAGTATCTTTAAGTCAGGACCTCAAAAACTAAAACTAAATTGACAGTTGGCAGCTGACTTCCTGCTTCCTTACAGTGCGGACACTTCCTTTGCTGCATTTGCTTCTTTTACTTATCTTTTCTTATCAGCAGAAACTCTACCAAGGCCTGCAATCAATCTGCCAACTTCTTTACTGAGAAAATCCAAAAGATTAGAAAAGCAATCAGTGCCTCAACTTCAAGTCCAGAAACAGTGCTGTCTCCAATCAAAACCAATTTGGACAAAATGACACAATTTTACCCAATCAACTACCAAAACCTGGAGGATATTATGGATTAGCTAAAGGCATCCTCCTGGTATCACAATATTTTACCCACGGCTTTCTTCAAGAAAGTTTGACCTGTCATGGCATTGTGGCAGGTATTATACAGAGACATTTTTGCAGTTGCCATATTTTGGCTTCCTGTGCTGATTAGTTTGCTTTATTTTTAATGCACCAGAGCAGGGGTGGGCATTCCTGGTCCTTGAGGCAGGCGCTTAGCCAGTAATGGGCCTGGGTGGCACTGGCCCACCCACACTGGCCCTCCCAGCCAACTTTCATCAAAATACATGTTTCACATAAACATATTCTATAAATATAAACGTGATTTGTTGTTGACTTGTGTTCAGCCTTTATTTTTTTTCTCCTGATTGAAACAGAACTTTTGAAACAATTTGTAGGGAACCTCGGGACATAATTGATTGTTCTGGTTCCGACAGATTGAGCTGCCTTTAGCCAGCAAGCTAGCCGGCGTTGCAGCCGACTTTATCGCCACAACAATGGCTAAACAGAGTTAATTGATTAGTTATTTAAAAAAAAACAAAACTTGAAGAAGACACGCCTCTCTCTCCCGGTCAATCTGCCGTACCCCTCCATTTATCCGCAATTGATGAACCACCTTTACAGCCATGTTTTGGTGTATTTCCAAGCACAGTCAAGAATGGAAAATCAAGATGATTCTCATCAAAGTGGTGAGAACTGACTGAGTGGTGGTAACTGTCATAATGCATTTGTAATGTAGATTACAAAGGAAAATTGACACTGCATTTAATCTCTCTGTTTGTCATGTTTTCTGCTTAAAAGTTTTCATAAGTCTGCTTTTTCTGGGACCACCCATTTTTATCCAGGCCCACCCAAAAAAATATTTCTGCCTACGCCACTTCCTTGAGGGCTACTGTCCTGCAGGTTTTAGATGTTTCCCTGCTTCATTGCACCCTGATACAAATGGCTGTGTCATTAGCAGAGTTGTGCAGACCTTGATGACAAGGTGATGATGATGATCAATAAGAATCAGGCGTGTTAAAGCAGGGAAACGTCTAAAACATGCAGGGCAGGGAACCTTGAGGACCATGATTGACATTACCATGATTTGTTTCTTTTGTCTGAAACTAACAGAGATTAGAAAAAATCAAGACCATCCACGAGCACCTCGGATCAATCTCTCTTCTCAGCTCCTCAGCCGACTTTCATCCGTCCACCCATTCTCCTCCTTCCATCTCCCCACTCTCTCAGAAATTACAGAACTCATCCAGAAATCCAAGCCATCCACTTGCCAACTGGAACCCCTCCCCACACAACTTGTTAAAGCCTGCTCCCCCTCCCTGGTTCCCCTCATCTCTGCCATCATCCACTCCTCTCTCACCACTGGAACTGTCCCTGCATCCTTCAAAACTGCTGCCATTACTCCAATCTTGAAAAAACCCAGTGCCGACCCCTCCAACTTCAGTAACTTCCGTCCGATATCCAGTCTACCCTTCATCTCCAAAATTCTTGAAAAAACAGTTGCTTCCCAACTCCATTCTCACCTGTCCCATAACAACCTGTATGAACAGCTCTAGTCCGGTTTCCGCCCACTTCATAGCACCGAAACAGCACTCATCAAAATCACCAACGACCTTCTCATGGCAGCTGATTCTGGACTCCTCACCATCTTCATCCTCCTTGACCTGAGTGCGGCCTTCGATACCATCTGTCACACCACCCTCCTCAACAGGTTATCTTCCATCGGCATCACCCACACTCCACTGGACTGGTTCACATCATACCCCTCTGGCCGCACTCAGTTCATTCAACTCAAGTCCCTGAAATCCATCCCCTCCTCCGTCACTTCTGGTGTGCCCCAGGGCTCTGTGCTGGGGCCCCTACTCTTCATCAGCTACCTCCTTCCCCTCTGCAATATCTTCCGCAAATTCAACATTCATTTCCATTGCTATGCTGATGACACCCAGCTCTACCTCACCACCAAACCCTCGTCCTCTCTCCCGCCCACCTCCCTTACTGACTGCATTTCTGAAATAAAAACCTGGTTCACCCAAAACTTCCTTAAATTAAACAGTAATAAAACAGAGGTTCTCCTCATTGGCACCAAATCCACTTTATCCAAAACCGACAGCTTTTTTCTTACCATCGACAACTCCACTGTTTCACCCTCCCCCCAAGCTAAGAGCCTGGGTGTCATCCTGGACAGCACATTATCCTTTCAATCCCACATCAATAACATTACCTGGTCTGCCTACTTCCATCTACGTAACATCAATCGCCTCCGCCCCTCCCTCACCCCCCACACATCCTTGTTCACAGCCTTGTCACTTCCTGCTTGGACTACTGCAACTCTTTCCTCTACGGCCTCCTTCACAAATCCCTCCATAAACTTCAACTGGTCCAGAATTCAGCTGCCCGCATCATAACTCGGACCCTCTCCATCCATCACATCACTCCTGTCCTTCAACAGCTCCACTGGCTACCGGTTCAGTTCCGCACTCAATTCAAGGTCCTCCTGTTCACATTCAAGGCCATCCACAACCTCGCCCCCCCATATCTGTCTGATCTCCTCCACCTCCACACTCCCTCCCGAGCCCTAAGATCCTCCTCCTCCATACAACTGTCTGCCCCCTCCGCCCGTCTCACCACCATGGGGAGCAGAGCATTCAGCCGCTCTGCTCCTCGTCTCTCGTCTCATTACCACCCCAACTCAGGAACACTGACTCATTCCCTCTTTTCAAATCACAACAAAACTCATCTGTTCAAGACTTCCTATCTCATTTAATGTTCATTTCTTCTAATGTTCTTACCTCTGCCGTTTTTAAATGCTTTTTGATGTTTTTTTTTAAATGTATTCTGCGGCTTCGATTTTTTAACATGTTGTGTACGGCGACCTTGAGTGCCTAGAAAGGCGCCTTTAAAAATAAAATGTATTCTTATTATTATTAGCTGCCTGTCACTCATCAGGGAATACTATACGAGGTCTCACCTGATCCTGGTCTACAGATGAAGTTTACAACATTGAGCAGGAGCACCTTGAGCTGGGACACAAGGCTTTAGAATGTACCATTTGCCTCGATATGTTTATGTGAGGCTTCTTCTCTGCAAAGGGATTAAAAGAAAACAAAAAAAAGATTTTTCCTGGAGAAGAGCTTGATCACAGCCCTGTCCTCCGTACCACAAAGAAGCACAAAGATTGTCAGTGAAGCACACTGAAATATAAGTGCAAGAACACAGTTCAGAGCACTCTTGAAGTCTTTCTTCCTTCTTAAGAGAGCATGTTTGCAAACTTGTACTTACACTTGTGTATTTGCTGCACTTTTTGTGAGTAATCTTTGCCATAAAAATTAGTTTTTTTTCCATTATACTAAAAAAAGAAACAGACAAACGAAACAGTACAAAACAACAAAGTCAATGTTTTTGCTCAGATTATGATCAGGTGTGTGCGTGTATGAGTGCATTTATGTATGTATGCAGGTGTGTGGTGTGTATGGGTTTGATGGTTTTCTACAATGATGCTTAAATCCAGGCAAGTTCTCAATTTCCCCCTCCCCTTCCTTCTAGCTGTCCCTTACTTCGGGCTGCCATCAGACCCATAGGAGGTGGACGGCCTGATGGAAGTCAGCTCCTTTGTGAGCCAGACCCCTCCCCTACAGGTACATTGAAACTGTGAATGACTCATTAAATCAGGGGATCTTAAGAAAACTGGACCAGTTGATAAAGAAGGCTGAAAGATGCCGCATAAAATGAAAAACACAACTGACAATCCTCAGCATCTTCTTCACAAGACAGTCAGTACGTTTACCTGCACTGAGAGAAAGTTGAATTACTGCCTTAGGCCGACTGCTATCAAAGTTTAAAAAGCCATGTATACATGGGCTGTAGGCAAACCGAACTGGAGTTCATGAAATCGAGCTATTAGAGCCAGATAATGTGGTTCCAAATCAAGCTATTCCGGCATGTACACACAAACCCTGGTTAGCAGAGCTATTGACTGGCCTGAGACTCCCCCTTCTGGAAGTGATGAGACCGCGTGAGATCTTATTTTTCAACACGATCAGGCTTAGTATCTATGAAATGTACAGAGCTGCTGCGTCGTTTGCGTGCATACCCTTCCGTGTTGTTGTCCTTCTACGTCTGCTCCCGATTTGACGCATTTGTTTACTAATAGCGCTTTTCCACTAGTACTTACTCAGCCCAACTCGACTCGCCTTTGCGCTTCTCCACTAGGGGTCGAGGCGGGTGGAGGCGTGCCAAGTAGATACTTTTTCTGTATCTATTCTGCCGAGGTTCCAAGCAGCTGAGTCGGCTGCATCTGACATCATCACACTACAGACCACCGATTGGTCGGGGGGTTGGAGTCAGACGTCTGAGTCAGGAGGCGGAAATCAGCGAAACAGCGACACGAATGATGACTGTGACATTTACTTCACCCAGGCCATTTTTCCTGACTGATAATTCCAACGGTTCCTACTTAGACGTGATTGTTTACAGGTGGTTGAGGTTGCACTTCTGCTCACCTTCACACATGATTGATCTTACTTAACCAATAGAGGGTCTGCATTGACGTCACTTCCCCACTGTACCACGCCCCCTTACTCACACTGAGTGGCAAATCATCAGCAAAAACAGCTGCAACTAGTGGAGGGGACGGGATAACAGCCGATTATTGACTTAAATTAAAGGCAGTTGGACTTGACAGTGACCCGTACAGTTACCCCAAGAACCAGTGGTCCGTGGACATTAATATTTGGTACAGTTACCAAGAACCAGTGGTCCATGGACATTAATATTTGGTACAGTTACCCCAAGAACCAGTGGTCCATGGACATTAATATTTGGTACAGTTACCAAGAACCAGTGGTCCATGGACATTAATATTTGGTACAGTTACCCCAAGAACCAGTGGTCCATGGATATTAATATTTGGTACAGTTACCAAGAACCAGTGGTCCATGGACATTAATATTTGGTACAGTTACCAAGAACCAGTGGTCCATGGACATTAATATTTGGAACAGTTACCAAGAACCAGTGGTCCATGGACATTAATATTTGGCCATGAATCGAGTTTCCTGATATTTATATCGAATTTATATCGATATATATATATCGAAATACACGAAGCAAAGCTTGAAGGCTTACAAAAGTCTTGACGCTTGGTCCGACTTCAAGGCAGGATTTGTTGTAGAAATTAAAGTGATGAGGACACCAAACTTTATGATTTGACCGTTTAACGTTAGCTACCCAAAAATCCAACATCACCTGATACAAAATGGGAACCACAAATCCACGATTCGGTGCCTGGAATCCAGTTGTTTCTGCGAATTGCAGCGATCCATTTGTCTCTCTTAAAGGAGCTTGAGGCAGGATTTATGAAAAAAATTTGTATACGTTTTAAGTTTTCTAGTAATAATGTCAGATGAAGCGTCATGCGCATTCCCTCTATATCCTGCATCATATATGATTTTCATTAGGAACTGGTAGAGCTATAAAGCTCACATATTTACAATATGCTGCTGGTTTGTGTGAAGGAGGAAGATGCAGCTGAAAGGATAAGATGCACGAGGATGATCTGCTGTGGTGACGCCTAAGGCAAAACTCAGAGTATATCTACACTCCTTCCTCTTAAACACAACAACAAATGTAAAATTGTGGTCAGTTTTAGATCTATTCTGGCTTTGGGTCTTTCCCACATTATTCCAGTGCTGCATCTTGCAAGTAAGTCGCTGAAGTCAATGAAACATCTTTAGTGTAGTATTCAACATTCTCCCCATTCACAGCTCCCAGCCCACCTGTTTGGACTTGTTTGAGTAATTTGTGCCTGTTTTAAACATCATCTTTTACAGCTCAGTTTTCACCTTATTATTGCAGAGAGCTTTATGACAACCTGTTTGTATTAGGAACGTCAAAGAAATTTGGCATGGTTTGGTGTGACATTGCAAAAAGGTGTAGACAGTGATAAAAGTAATTGGTCCCTTGCCAACAGCAGTTCTTGCCTCATGGCCCTCGATCTGCAAACTGCAACACCTGATCTACTGTGTGTGCAGGTTTGTCAGCAACACCTCGCTTGTGATAAACAGGAACTGATACCAAAAACATGCAAATGAGCTTTTGCAGGCAGAGCCATTTCACCCTGTTTACACAGTATTCCTGTAACACTAGTTTAATCTCGTTGGGAATTCACACCACACCGTCAGCCGGTGACGCTGAGGATATATACACAGAATTCACATTCAGAATGAACTTTAAAAATCCCCAACAGCTCTAAAGTCAGACTTTTATCCTTTAAGACAACACATTCATTTTTTCCCCTATTTCAGTCTCAATGCACTTTAAAAATCCCCACCAGCTCTAAAGTCAGACTTTTATCCTTTAAGACAACACATTCATTTTTCCCCTATTTCAGTCTCATCCCACTGTCTGCCCATACATTTTTAGAACCAGTGATGTTGCCCTGGTTTACCTCTCTGAGGTTACCACATCCTTTCATGCCCACCTGCTCTCTTAGGTCTGCTGATTAGCCAAAAAAACCCAAGCATAATTCAATTCAATTCAGTTTTATGTATATAGCATCTTGTTATGACCCGGTATTGTTAAGAACCAAACAGGAGGCAGAGGAGGGGTTAATGTCTTTACGGCTTTATTTGCTGAAGAGTGACCAAAAAAACCCCAACAAACATTCCAACAGGAAACAACACAGCAGGTCTGGGTCACAAGAAGTTATGGGAAGATCGGGCGAAGAGTAGACTGCTGAACCGGCTCTTATAGGCAGTGGTGATGATTGGAGGATTGGCTGCAGCTGTGCCGTGCTGTCCTGTGAGCTCGTTAACGACGGGAACGTAGATTGGGCCCAGCTTGTGCAGAGGTGTTCCTGCTAGAGGCAGATCTCTCAGTGGGGGAGGGGTCTCCAGGTTGTCTCCAGGATCTTTCCAGAGACCCAGAACTTGATCCACCGAGCAATTATTACAAAAACATAACATAAACAATGGCAGGTAAAAACTCCCCTAGTGGGAGAAAAACCTGAAGCCAAACAGTGGCAAGAAAAACTCCCCTTTAGGAGGGAAGAAACCTGGACCAGGACCTGGATCATAAGGGGGGGCCCTCCTGCCGGAGGCCAGACTGGGGCGGTAGGGTCACCTAAGACAGACAGGTCCTGGGTGAGGAGGAGCCAAACAAAGAGCGGCTCTGTTTACCCTTGCCCGGACGTGGGTCACCAGGGTCCCCCTCTGGAGCCAGCGCTGGAGGTGGGGCTTGATGACATTCACAAAAAAGAAGAAAGACAACAGGGACATATAACAGCAGGTAGTACCACCAGCATCAGCAGTTGTACGTGGGCTCATAAAAAGAAAAGAATTGCACATTCGAACTTGTGCTGCCTGCACGAGGACTATAGCCTCTACAAATGGCGCCTGCTCAACCCACTGAGCCATCCAAGGCCCGGAATGCAGATCTTTTTAAAGTTGACGGTGAATAGTTCAATATGAAAACTACCTCGACCTGAAAATAACAAACATTAACAATCCTCTGCTTCACATCTCTATAGATTTCAATTACGCTGATCTACTTTTGCGGCTGGTCAGCTGACATTTTCTCTCACGTTTTGAAGCCATACTTTTCCTGTTGATTGTTTACATTGCAAGGGGACCCGGATACTTCCAACTGGTCCATCATACTGTTTAAAACTTGCTCTGGTTGCTCTGAATTCAAACTTACATTGATATCAGCACACTCGACTTCTGGTAAAAGTATCTACAATATGTCATGGTAAGAGTATTGCATTCTTACCTCTGAATTGAAACAAAATAAGAAAAAAATACAGCTCCTCAACTGACCACTAAGATCTGGCTCCAGAAGTAAGTCAAACGCCACTGATTGGCATTAACTGGTCTATAGATGGTCTACACCTCCATGACAACTGTATGGAAGTGAATTTGACCCGACAGGTGGCATCAAATCTTTCTTGGATACCGTCCCCCATCCTGAGCCAACACCAGGTGACTATGGAAAGAAAGAAAACCCACCCCTTTAACAGAAAGAAACCCGGGAAGGTCAACCATTTGCTTGGACCGGTTGGAGGTTGAGAGGACAGGAAAGAGGACAGAACAAGAACAACAGATCACCTGCTGGGAGGATGGAACACAGGTACAGAATAACAATAATGTCACATATAAAGGTCTAGTAGAAGAGAATAGAGTGAGGAGAGGTGCATCATGGGAGGTCTTTCTGCAGTCCAGGCCTATAGCAGCATAATTAAGGGATCTGTCAGGGCACCTGTGTCATGTTCTTTGTTGTGTCAAGTTGCTGTAAAGGCCTAAATCCTAAATCCTAATCTTCTTCACTACCTAAGCAGCAGACTGTGTCCAGTGTCAGATCGTCCAAGTTCCTACAATGTTCGTATCCAGCTATTTGAAGTCTTGGTTGGCAACTTCCTCGTGCATGACTTGTTTTTGTCCTTGAATTGTTCTCTGCCTGTACCCTCCAGATACCAGCGTTAACAACCCAATAAACGCTGTTTTTTTTCTTTGGCAAGGACTGTTTGTATGGACTGAGTTTGCTTATTGGATTTACAAGTTCTTGGACTCCTTTCTTTAAAGTGCGATACAGCGCGGACCCTGCGGATCGTCTATCAAAGACTTTTGCTCATCACCGTTGCTTAATCTGAATAAAGATCATATTGTACCTTATCCTGGGCCTGACTCTCAGTGGGTTAGCCTGCTAAAAAATTACAACCTAAGCAATCTGTAACTATGAGCTTATCAAAAAGGAACTTTTTAAGCTTGATCTTATAGGTAGAGAGGGTCCCTGCTTCCTGAACCAAAACTGGCAGCTGATTCCAGACGAAAGGAACCTGATAACTGAAGTAGAATGGGAGGTAGAACCTTCTACCTCCCATTCAGATAATGATAAGCAGATAAATGTGATTTAAACCAGCACACTGCAGTTTCCTTAACCCGATAACATGTTCAAGTCTCTGGAGCACACCGGCAGGTATGTGTCTGGTGGGTGGAACCACCAGAGCAGTGATTAATGTTCACACTGTTACGTTAAACAATATTGTTTAATTCTGACTTTTGACATTAGAGCAACTGCTTTCTCTCCATTTTTAAGTGTTGTGTTAAGCTTCCTGACAAAATGGCGCTGCTGTGTACGGTCCGCTGTTGCTGTTGGCAGAGTTTCTTACAGATTATTATGTTCATACTGATTGTCATTCATGACGGGTCATCCCTGTTGACCTACGACCACCTGACATTCTTAAGAATACGAGATACCATGAACGATCTGCCGGCTTGTGCAAGCAGTGGACATTCAAAGACGCTGCCACCTCTCCTTGCATCTGTGCTAGCTTACCTCTGGCGTCCTTTCTGTGTGCTACCTCGCAACAAGAGGCCAAGGAGACATCGGAAACAGAGGAGGAACGTCCAAAGTGAGGTGATCGTTCTTTGGCAGTAGTTGGTCCCAAACTCTGGACCAAGCTGCCCTCACTGACAAGCCTCGGTTCAAATCCAAACTAAAGACCCACCTGTTCAGAAATACATTTGGCACGTAATAGCAATTTCTTTCTTATTTTTAATGGATTTTCTATTAGAATGTTTGAATTATCCAAGTTTTAATGTGGTTTATGATCATTTTTTTGTATATATGTTTTTATTTGATTTTAATTTTGAAGCACTTTGGTCAACCATGGTGGTTTTAAAAGTGCTATACAAATAAAGCTTGATTGATTGGTTGATTGGGGTAACGTTCTCCTGCCTCTGTGCTGTAGATTGACATGTCTGACACATCAGACACGTTTAAGAATTACAACAGCAAAAATTAAAACGGCAAGAAGCCCAACTGAGAGACCAAGAAAGATGGTTTGAAAACGGAGATGGTTTAGAACTGATGGAGAGAAGTATAACCCAGAATTATGATTGCACTCTTGGTTGGAGATTTTGAGTTCTTGGTTACAGTTTCTGGGATTTGAGCCTCAGATTTTAGATTTTGATTGTCAGATTTTGGGTTTTGATTCGCAATACATTTGGCCTTAATTTGACAGCGGAAACATCTGCTCTGAGGTTTGGTGGATGCAAGACTAAAAACAGAGTTTACTCATTACAAAATTATTTCTCCTGTACAGTTTGCTTTCGTTGGGATAATTGATGAGGGCAAGGCCCTTAACCCCAATTGCTCCCCTGGCGAAAGGGTGTGTTTGTTCCCTGAGATGTACAGTAAGTCGCTTTGGATAAAAGCGTCTGCTAAATGACAGTAGTAGTAGTAGTGTTCATGTTGTTGGTGGGACCATTCACAGCTACAGACAGATATCTGGCACATCCCACTTATAGGCTTTGACAGTCTTTTCTTCTGTACAGGAGGAAACCTTGCAACACCTGTTTAGTCAGTGCCAGCATTTGCCTGCACTATTTAGTTTCCTTTAGTTATGTCAAGGCTTTGGGAAAGTTTCTAGTTCAGTTCTTTCATGTATGGTTCTGTGAAGGCAGAAATCTGCTTGTATAACATTTCAGGGAAGGCCAGTGGATGTTGTGTTTGTGTTAAAGAGACTACTGTCAGTCTGGCTCTTTTTTGTTGTTATGGGTTTGAACTACAAAAGAAAAGTGAAGTTTTTCTTCTCAAACACACACACACACACACACACACACACACACACACACACACACACACACACACACACACACACACACACACACACACACACACACACACACACACACACACACACACACACACTTGTCTGAAGCCAGTCAAAGATCTTGGCACCATCATTCAAGTCAATATCATCATTGTAATTCTTAATTTCTCAGCGGTAGAACATTTATTTAGAGGCTTTGTTGGAGCAGAAGCATAAAAACAATGCTGGATAAATATTCCAGTCACCTGTGACTCTTACATTGTCGCATGACAATATGTATGTAAATTTATTAAACACATGGTGCCTTAAGTGTTACAACATTATTTTCATCTTTTAGCTCCCCATTATACTCTTAATTGATTGATTCAAAACACTACTAAGAGGGGGTGCTAAGAAGAACTGCTAATTGACAACGCGTTACCTTTTAGTTATACCAGTTAATATGGATGGTTGAGAGTCATGATGTAAATATCAAGAATAATGCCAGTTCACATGGTAACTGCTTCTCATGTAGGGTTGAAAAAGAGAAGACATCTTTGGTTTGGCAGTTTTGTGTTAATGCATGAGTATGACATTTGCTTTGCAAGACCTGCAGACACAGAAAGTAATGAATAATTTATGTGTAATTATATGTAATCTTTACATTCAAGTGACCATTTGCTCCTCATAATAGCAAGGAGGCAGTCACTGGAAGTACACGTGAGGCCCTTATATACTGTCATGTCCCTTACATGCACAAGCGGTCTCTTCTTTTTTATAATTCGCGAGATGGAAAAAAGATTTTGTTCCTTTCCAGAGACGGGCTCTCTCATACAGCCACCATGACCGGCAAAAGGGGGAACCGTTCTGCCGACAAAAGTCTGGCTTTTATATGTGGAACATGTCTTTTACTGGTCTTGTATCTATTTGTAAGAGCTACTTTCCAGAAAGGCGTGAAATATGATCACCATCTGGTCATTTTTTTCCACTTCCCGGGGTAGACAAGACGACACAAAAAAGGAGAGACTGTTTGTGCAACTCCCTGGGATCTGTAGGAGGTGGCCCATGTTGGGCTTGAACTCTTGGGTGCTTCCAGCTAGTGAGGAAGACCAGGACACTTCCAGCTGGTGAGGAAGACCCAGACACTTCCAGCTGGTGAGGAAGACCCAGACACTTCCAGCTGGTGAGGAAGACCAGGACACTTCCAGCTGGTGAGGAAGACCCGGACACTTCCAGCTGGTGAGGAAGACCAGGACACTTCCAGCTGGTGAGGAAGACCCAGACACTTCCAGCTGGTGAGGAAGACCCAGACACTTCCAGGTGGTGAGGAAGACCCAGACACTTCCAGCTGGTGAGGAAGACCCGGATACGTCCAGCTGGTGAGGAAGACCCGGACACTTCCAGCTGGGGAAGAAGACCCAGATACCTCCAGCTGGTTAGGAAGACCCGGACACTTCCAGCTGGTGAGGAAGACCCGGACACTTCCAGCTGGTGAGGAAGAGCCGGACACCTCCAGCTGGTGAAGAAGACCAGAACACTTCCACCCTTGTGAGGAAGACCAGGACACTTCCAGCTGGTGAGGAAGACCCGGACACTTCCATCTGGGGAAGAAGACCCGGACACTTCCACCCTTGTGAGGAAGACCGGGACACTTCCAGCTGGTGAGGAAGACCCGGACACTTCCACCCTTGTGAGGAAGACCCGGACACTTCCAGCTGGTGAGGAAGACCAGAACACTTCCACCCTTGTGAGGAAGACCAGGACACTTCCAGCTGGTGAGGAAGACCCGGACACGTCCAGCTGGTGAGGAAGATCCGGACACTTCCAGCTGGGGAAGAAGACCCAGACACTTCCAGCTGGTGAGGAAGACCCGGACACGTCCAGCTGGTGAGGAAGACCCGGACACTTCCAGCTGGTGAGGAAGACCCGGACACTTCCAGCTGGTTAGGAAGACCCGGACACTTCCAGCTGGTTAGGAAGACCCGGACACTTCCAGATGGTGAGGAAGACCCGGACACGTCCAGCTGGTTAGGAAGACCCGGACACTTCCAGCTGGTGTGAAAGACCCGGACACTTCCAGCTGGGGAAGAAGACCCGGATACCTCCAGCTGGTTAGGAATACCCGGACACTTCCAACTGGGGAAGAAGACCTGGACACGTCCAGCTGGTGAGGAAGACCCGGACACGTCCAGCTCGTTAGGAAGATCCAGACACGTCCAGCTGGTGAGGAAGACCCGGACACTTCCAACTGGGGAAGAAGACCTGGACACGTCCAGCTGGTGAGGAAGACCCGGACACGTCCAGCTGGTTAGGAAAATCCATACACGTCCAGCTGGTGAGGAATACCCGGACACTTCCAGCTGGAGAAGAAGACCCGGACACTTCCAGCTGGTGAGGAAGACCCGGACACTTCCAGCTGGTTAGGAAGACCCGGACACTTCCAGCTGGTAAGAAGACCCGGACACTTCCAGATGGTGAGGAAGACCCGGACACGTCCAGCTGGTTAGGAAGACCCGGCCACTTCCAGCTGGTGTGAAAGACCCGGACACTTCCAGCTGGGGAAGAAGACCCGGATACCTCCAGCTGGTTAGGAATACCCGGACACTTCCAACTGGGGAAGAAGACCTGGACACGTCCAGCAGGTGAGGAAGACCCGGACACGTCCAGCTGGTGAGGAAGATCCAGACACGTCCAGCTGGTGAGGAAGACCCGGACACTTCCAACTGGGGAAGAAGACCCGGACACTTCCAGCTGGTGAGGAAGACCCGGACACTTCCAACTGGGGAAGAAGACCTGGACACGTCCAGCTGGTGAGGAAGACCCAGACACTTCCAGCTGGAGAAGAAGACCCGGACACTTCCAGCTGGTGAGGAAGACCCAGACACTTCCAGCTGGAGGAGCCGCAGCGCTTTTACTTACTGTACCGATGCTGTGCAGCTCAATCTGTCTGGTTACACTGTTTAAACCTTCCCTGTCAACTGCTCCACATCAGTGAGCCCCCCCACACACACCATAACTCTCACGTCCATGCACCTCTCATTCACGCTTACACATGTTCAGCCTGTTAAAAGGACCATAACACTCTTTAAACAATAGGAAGAAAGCTGACGGCATCGTTTCCTCCCCTATGATTCGTGTATTTCAGGTGCACAACGGACCGTCACGCTTGGATTCCGCAATACCGGTTGCCTGTATGTAAGACATGCGTTTGCAGGATTTTCTCTGTTGCTTGGGCCAGTATGTATGGTGGCCCACTTAATGTTGCATAACGCCAGCATGTAAGCTGTGTGGACTCCTTGTTTTGCCATGTTTCCCTAGAGCATGACAGTCAGTATTAAAGCTTAATGCATTAACTTGCACAGTTCATTGGCAAGATAGTTGCTGACAAGAAAGCTAGCGGAAAATTAATAGAAACTTGACTGTTCCATATATGTGACATCAGTATGACATTGAAGCATTTAAATGATGTGGCCAATAAAGAACATGAACAAACTACTACTTTCAGAGTGTTGTATGATGTTCACTTTGCCAAGTAAAGTATTTATTTAACTTCAAAGTTGTGGCTCGGTGTACACAGCTGGCCATGCTGATCTAGAAACACTACTCGTTGGCTCCTTTATGTTCAGATTCAATAAAAACTGTGAAGAAAAATCACATGAAAATGTTTTCAGATGAACATGAACAAGATATGATGAAGTCAGCTTTGACCTTTTGGCTGTTGACAAGGTTTTCTCAGTAGCACCAGTTCCAGTGTCCGACTTACAAACAATAGTTTCATCACTCTCACACACACACACACGCACGCACGCACGCACGCACGCACGCACGCACGCACGCACGCACGCACGCACGCACGCACGCACGCACGCACGCACGCACGCACGCACGCACGCACGCACGCACGCACGCACGCACGCACGCACGCACGCACGCACGCACGCACGCACGCACGCACGCACGCACGCACGCACACAGCGGCAGCCTCAAAGTGAAGCATAAAGAACCTGACAATAACAGTTTTCAGGAGGTTTCGTATAGCAAAACTGAAATGTAATAATACACGCTTGGAAAGGATATTTATAAAACTGAAAAGATAGTAACCATATTTAAGAACAGGAGAGGTATCATTAGAAGGTTTCAGTTTCATATTTTTGGTGTGCATGATGCATTACTATATCACCATTTGCCCTTAAGACAAACGTCTGTGGCAAATGTTTTCTTGAAACGAAATAAATGCAGTGTGACAGAACTTCTGAAACAGCCTCTGAAATAGCTCTACACATGCTGCAGTTGTTTCACGTGTGAGGACCATGTGAAGGTCCACTGTCGCCTCCGTCCCAGCGCATCGTGCAGCACGGAGAGGCTGCAGACAACAGCTCTGCCCGTAACACTGCTGTGACTCGGAATCACGGGAACGCGGCTGCTCCCCGCTGGCAGTGCCACGGATGATGAACGATGCCACGCTGAACTAGTTTAAAAGGAGCATCCCATAATCGTTCATTTCAAAAGGCACTGCTTCACATGGCGGCCAGGGAACGGCATGGCGAGTAATATCCATCAACAGCCAGCCAAGCAGTAGCGCTATCAGCAAACACAATTTAGAGCTCAGAAACATTATTGTTTTTCTCTTCTTTCTTCTGTTCATCTCAGCAGAATGAACTGTCTGAGTGATGCTCGCTTGATGAATATGATGCTCCCGTCATAATATTATGAACTTGGTCTTTATAGGGTGGAATTGAGTTGGATGAAAACATGCTTTGTTAAAGCTGAAATGTGTTTTTCCATAAGCATCATAACGGTGTAATTCTTAAAATGAATAAAACGTGTTCTGCCTCACATTATGGATTAAAGTTGTTGTCACATTATCACCGCTATGACAATCAACACTTAATCAACATTAACAAAAGGACAATTAAATCAAGATTGTGAAATAAGTCGGAATTAACAAAGGAATGGCAAACACAAGAAGAAAAGGTCAATTCCTTAAAAATTAAAACACACCCCATGCCGGGTGGCTGGTGCTCGGCTCGGTCCCGGTCCATCACTGTGGGTTCCCTGGCTGCCTCCTCCCGTGGTCATGGGGGCTCCGCCCGGGGCTTCCCTCTGCCACCCTCTCCCACTGCTGGGAGGGGGGGCCTTGCTGGTGGGGGGGGTTTCCTCCTCTCCCTCTTCTGGTCCTCCGTGGGCGGCTGTTGGCCTGGGTTCGGGTTTCTTCTTTATCGGCTTCTGGTCTCTTGGGTGGCGGGTTGCACCCTCCCTCCTCCACTATACTGTAGTTGCAGTTCAGGTAGAGCATCGTTTTGACTTTGCACACACACAGTTACACAGACATACACACCTGCTAACTCACCTACATACTCACTATACAGTTTTGGGGGACAGATAATCGCAGTAGCCTAGTACTGATTCAGTCTCAGGCACCTGAAATGGTTGCTGCTTGTGTCTCTGCCTGTTCTCCTGTCTGTTCGTTTGTTTTCTCTCTTGCAGATTCTAAAGGCCGGTGTGTTCGTTGTGTGTTTTCCTGTGTTTCTCTCATTTCAGATTTGCAGCGGATCTCACCCCTCAAAAGAAGAGCTAGCTGAGGCGGTGAGCGCTGTGACAATTTTTTTATCCACCAAGGGTTCCTGCCCTCACCCTCATGTCCAAATCATCTGGACAGTGACCAAAAGAACTAAATTACAAATATAACTTTCGCAATGATGATTTATTCATCTTCCACTTTAATAGAAATGTTACTGAGTTGCCTCCAGAGTTTTGGCTGGATTTTTTAAAATAGAAATAGGGTGAAAAGTTCAGTCAGTCTGGAAAGACGAGGAATAGAGTTTGTGCTCCTCCACATCCAGAGGAACTAACCGAGGTGGTTCAGACACCTGGTAACGATGCCCCCTGGATGCCTTTTCTCACGTTTCAGTCATGTCCAATCAGGAGGAAGCTTCAGGCGAGAGTCTTAGAAGAACTGTAAAATGTTTTTCTTGAGACCAGAAAGAAGGGTGAGGGCAGGGCCGCCGCAAGGGGTGTGCGAACCGTGCGACCGCACGGGGCCTCGCGCTATGGGCCTTTTTTTTTTTTTTTTTTTTTTTCAATTTTTTTTTTTTTTGTTTTTTCCCTTATAAATATCAACAGTCACGTTCCATTACAGACCTAAATGTGTAATAGTCTGTGCATATCAATAAATATATGTGCAATGATGCGCGTGTCTGTTGTTCAATACAACTGCGTCAGACCAAGCGCAGACACAAGCTGCTCTGATCCAGACGGGTGGAGTGTTTAACAAACTGTCTCACAATGTCGAGAGAACGAGACAGAATTAGGAAATTTCCATCAGGGGATGAAAAAAGAAAAAAAACTAAAGAAAATGGAAGAGTTTAATGCCTCTCTGACAGGCTCGTTTGATAAATTTGTTACAAAAATCACCGATCCGACCGGGTCTCAAGCAGCCATGGGGCCCCGCGTCGAGGCAAGCCAAATGATGATGAGGCAGGGGAAGGTATCCAGTATTTTGCTAATTTTGCTAAAAATGGCGCATATAGACACCCGATCCGACCCGAAAAACAAAAAATTTTGCGCGAGGGCCCCCCCCGGCCATTTCGCACAGGGCCTCGCAAATCTCCCAGGCGGCTCTGGGTGAGGGTTAGGTTGATCCGCAGTGATGGTTCAAAGGTGGAGCTTGAGGTGGTTTAAATGTGTCAGGTTTGGCAGATACTGTACAAACAAAATGCATACTGGCCTTAAATGGAGCCTTCTTTTTAGCAGATAAGAATGGTGTCATTTCTCTAATCTAAATCTTAGCAAAATAAGATACACGTATTTCTCATTTTTTAATAAAAAGTCAGTTTGAAATGACATTTTACAGTGATGATTACAAAGCAGATGCATGGCTTCAATAAAACTGCTCAGACTGTTGAGCGGGCTTTAGCTTGGAAGGAAATGATAAAGATATTCAATGCCTCATACGTTGAGATAATAAGACGCTGTTATGTCCTCAATCACCCCATGATTCCCGTCTAATGGGGCTCAGACTTATTTCTATGTCTCCTGGGAACATTTGCAGAGATACTGTATGTTCAGCTTGATCAAGTCGTACCTACATGGCCTCTGTTTCTCATCCAGGAAGCATGATGTGATGAACAACCATTGGATACCTAAAAACTGGATTCTATACTTTTGGAAATGCTGTCTCTCGGTAAAGTGGAAGCTACAAACAGCAAAGAATCAGAGAGACAGTTAATAAAGGACCCAGCCCTGAGGCTTCATTTGAGGAGTAATGTCATGGGAGAGCAATCGCGTTGTGTTACACCTACATGGGTTTGGTCAGATTGGTCTAACTTCAGTGCCTTACAGTTTATTGCATTTTGTTGATAAAGAGGAAAACCACTGCATGCCTGGTGTGACCGATATGCCGATGTCAGGACGCATCCATGTAAGAGAGTTGGACTTTATCTCATTATACATATAACCACTTCCCCAAAAAAATGTATACCCTTGCTGATGCCATGGGCTGCTTTTGGTGGATCCATGTTGAAATTGTCATGGTTAGGTTGTTTTAGGACCCAAGTGCAGGAGACAGAGGGAGGCTGGAGTCAGGAGTTCTCAAAAACAAAAAGGATTAATCCATAAAAAGGCAAAAACAAGGCGCTGCAGAGCAGGATCAAAAAACACAAAAACCAGGATCAAGACAAAAACTACAAGGAGACATGGAGGAGAGAACAGTATGGACCGACAGGGGACAAAGGAATGACAAGACAAGATATACTGAGGGGATAACGAGACATGACGAGACACAGGTGCAGACACAATCAGGGCAGATGGGACACAGGCGGGGCAAAACAGAAACTGAAGGCAAACTGGAGGCTGGGGGAATGTCAACCTTGACAGAACCCCCCCCCTCAAGAGACAGATCCCAGATGTCCCACTCGGCCTACCACCCAGGGCGGGCGGAGGGGGCCCGGAGGAGGGCCCAGGCCAACACACGGCCAACGTTCCGGGGGCCGTCCTGGGGACCGTGCAGACCCGCGAGAACGCTCGGGGGGACAGCCACGAGGCCGACCAGACCGGCGAGACAGTTCCGGGGGCCGCCCACGAGGCCTAGGCCTGGGTCTTGCCGCGGCTCTAGGCGTGGGGCTTGGCGTGGGGCTTGGCGTGGGGCTTGGCGTGGGGCTTGGCGTGGGGCTTGGCGTGGGGCTTGGCGGTCTTGGCGTGGGGCTTGGCAGGCTTGGCGTGGGGCTTGGCAGGCTTGGCGGTCTTGGCGTGGGGCTTGGTGTGGGGCTTGGCAGGCTTGGCGGTCTTGGCGTGGGGCTTGGTGTGGGGCTTGGCAGGCTTGGCGGGCTTGGCGTGGGGCTTGGCGTGGGGCTTGGCGTGGGGCTTGGCGTGGGGCTTGGCGTGGGGCTTGGCGTGGGGCTTGGCAGGCTTGGCGGGCTTGGCGGTCTTGGCGTGGGGCTTGGCGGTCTTGGCGTGGGGCTCGGTGTGGGGCTTGGCAGGCTTGGCGGCCTTGGCGTGGGGCTTGGTGTGGGGCTTGGTGTGGGGCTTGGCAGGCTTGGTGGTCTTGGCGTGGGGCTTGGTGTGGGGCTTGGCAGGCTTGGCGGGCTTGGCGTGGGGCTTGGCGTGGGGCTTGGCGTGGGGCTTGGCGTGGGGCTTGGCGTGGGGCTTGGCAGGCTTGGCGGGCTTGGCGGTCTTGGCGTGGGGCTTGGCGGTCTTGGCGTGGGGCTCGGTGTGGGGCTTGGCAGGCTTGGCGGCCTTGGCGTGGGGCTTGGTGTGGGGCTTGGTAGGCTTGGCGGTCTTGGCGTGACGGGAACGTGACATGGCTCAGGAACGTGACATGGCTCAGGAACGTGACATGGCTGCGGGGGTGCCCGGGTCCGAGGCGCTGGCTGCGGGGGAGCCCGGGTCCGAGGCGCCAGCTGCGGGGGTACCCGGGTCCTGGGCGCCGGCTGCGGGGGTACCCGGGTCCTGGGCGCCGGCTGCGGGGGTACCCGGGTCCTGGGTGCCGGCTGCGGGGGTACCCGGGTCCGTGGCGCTGGCCCCCCCTCGAGGGGCGCCGGCCCCCCCTCAAGGGGCAGATCCCAGATGTCCCCAGAGTCCACATCCTGGGCGGGCTGGGGGCGGGCTGGGGGGGGACACGAGTCCTCGGAGCCGGCTGGGGGGGGACACGAGTCCTCGGAGCCGGCTGGGGGGGGACACGGGTCCTCGGAGCCGGCTGAGGGGGGTCCGAAACCATCACCGGAGGAGGGGCTGGTGCGTCCGGGACCACCACAGGAACGTGGGGAGGTGCATCCGAGACCACCACAGGAACGTGGGGACGTGCGTCCGGGACCACCACAGGAACGTGGAGAGGTGCGTCCGGGACCACCACAGGAACGTGGAGAGGTGCGTCCGGGACCACCACAGGAACGTGGAGAGGTGCGTCCGGGACCACCACAGGAACGTGGAGAGGTGCGTCCGGGACCACCACAGGAACAGGGACAGGTTGGGGCTGGCGCTGGCGCTGACGCCGTCGCCTTTGCCTCTGCAGGCTCCTGGGCCCACCCAGAGCCAGGCGTGTTCCCCAAAAGGGGTCCCAACACTCACGCACGTTTTTAGCCGCTTCACGGCAGAGGAAGTCCAACATGGTGAGGTACTCTCCCGCTGGGTCCACCTGGTCGGTCCATTCTGTCATGGTTAGGTCTTTTTAGGACCCAAGTGCAGGAGACAGAGGGAGGCTGGAGTCAGGAGTTCTCAAAAACAAAAAGGATTAATCCATAAAAAGGCAAAAACAAGGCGCTGCAGAGCAGGATCAAAAAACACAAAAACCAGGATCAAGACAAAAACTACAAGGAGACATGGAGGAGAGAACAGTATGGACCGACAGGGGACAAAGGAATGACAAGACAAGATATACTGAGGGGATAACGAGACATGACGAGACACAGGTGCAGACACAATCAGGGCAGATGGGACACAGGCGGGGCAAAACAGAAACTGAAGGCAAACTGGAGGCTGGGGGAATGTCAACCTTGACAGAAATATTTCCATCTTCCATTTGTGGACACGATTATACTGAATCATCTTTACATGATAGTTAATTGTAAAGATGTTAAATAGTCAATAGTTAATTGCTGGTCTTTTAAGGGTGAAAATATATATATTCAACACAATTCTTGATTAGATTTACGTATCAGATTTACTTGCGGATTGAGTCAGTAAACCATAATAACTTGCAAATTAAAGAGTGATTCTAACATGTAGATTATGCATTTTTACGTGATGACAATGTGCCATAACCAATTATCCATCTTTTTTATCCATTCTTTTTTTGTCTGCACACATATTAATGGTTAAAGGGAAAGTTCGTTTTTTTTACAACCTGGATCTTATTTCTGGCTTTTTTTATGGTCGTATACTCACCCAGGCAAGTTTGGTGTCATTTGGAGTCCTTCGGAAGATATTAGGGGTTTTTTTGCGAGCCGCTTATCCATATAACGGTAGCGGATGGGGCACAGCGGGACACAGACGATGCAGCGTCTAAATAACACATTATTGCCGCGAAACTCGTTCATTTATTTTATGAATCACTAGATCTGCTTCCAGGACCTGTTGTCTACATCCGGGGCTGTGTGTGTAACAAATAAATCAGTTTGTAAACAAGACCTCTGAACTCATGACGTCATCTCTGTGCGCGCATCCCAGACACAGCTCTGTGTACAGCTGGAGTTCGCTACTGTTAGTTTACTGTTAGTTATTTGAAACATGTCTGAATATTTGTCAAATTCTGAGGTTGTGGACGACGACTTTGAATATGATGAACGTCCTTACCGTTTTGAGCCAGAGTATACGGCTGAAGAGCTCACTGAACGGAGGACAGAGTGCAGCTGCTCTTTATGAAGGGCAGGCAGGGTGGAGAGGCTGATTGGGCACAGGTGTGCCCAATCAGGTGAGTGGCTGCTCCTCCACCCTGCCACAGATGTATATATATATATATCTATATATATATATATATATATATATATATATATATATATATATATATATATACACACACACACACACACACACACACACACACACACACACATACATATATATGTACATATAGACCTATACAGACACATACAGACCCAATTTTTGTGTGTATGTGTGTGTGGCTATGTGTGTGTGTGTGTATATGTCTGTGTGGCTATGTAATTATCCATCTGATGTTAACCCGGCTCCACCACTTGTGCTAAAGTGCTCCTGCTTGTTGCCATGGGTAACTTACAGGTGTGTCCAAACCAGCCAGGACTGAAATCTCTGAGGATGCATCAGTAAGTCAGGGCTCTTTTAAGGCAACGGCGAATCCTGCTTGAGCCACCATGCCCTGGGGTTTGTTTTTAACCATACACAGTCCTGTGATCAATTTAGCCCTGCTGGTTAAGCCCAGCTCCGTCCCCTGCTGCGACGCCATCATGTCAGCAGGTTGCTGCACATAGATGTGAGCCTGATACCCTGATAACGGTCGCTCCGAGAAGCAAAGTGCTTTCAGGGGTTTGTTCATTATCAGTCTGCATTACTCATAGCAGCAGTTAGAGTGAGGCCACGCGCAACATAATTGAGCGTATCTTAATTAATGGTGCTCTCGCCTGCTTCTGTCTCTCCCTCAGAAAGGCACTTAAACGCTGTTAGCTTACTAACTTGTTGTCTAATAGCAACTATGTAAATACTGTAATGTGGAACAAACTTGATGCATTTGCTCAGAGAATGAACACTTTACCACATCTAATACACACACAGTTACACTAAACTAATGTTTTATATTAAAAAAACATATGCCCTAAAAGAAACAGCAAAACCAGGTAAGATCTCCCATGTAGGTTTCATATTAAATGTTAGCGTCATCATCAAGAGCTGTTAATTCAACATCGCATTCATAGAAGTAAGAGGAGGATGAGGAAAGGATGTGCATGAGCAGAATGATACATAACTATTTCTTTTTTAAACATTATCTTTATTTGATTTTCCAAATCCTTCCAATGATACACAAAAATAAGAGAGCTCTTACATAGAAGGAAACATCAAGGGCAGCTGAATTATTGTCCAGCCTTCGAATCATATTTCCTTCCAGAGACCCATGTTCTGGGTCTCTGGAAAGCACATAGAGACAACTTCTGTTGTAATAGACGCTATATAAATAAAATTGATGTGAAAATTTGAATTTAATTGAACTAGTCAGGTGTTTACGAGATATCATAAAGCAACATACAATGTAGTTTTATATGAGAAAAGGAAAGAGAAAAAAGAAAGAAAAAAAAAAAAAAAATAAAAAAAATAAAATAAAAAAAATAAAATGAAAACCCCAAACAAAACAAAAAAGTAACAACAATCAAAACAACAAAGGTTTATCTATTTTTCAAGGGTTAGCCCGAATTATTTCACCATTGTGCATAGTTCAGAAATACAAACTTGAATGTAGAATTCACACAGAATAAAGAAATCAAGTATCAAAAGAAAGGAAATTGTTTTAGAACACTGCAGAGGATCACTGGTAACTACGCCTCATCCACCACACTCCCCAGACCGCTTAAATCCACACGCTCCATATATTCCATAAAAGGACCCCAAATGTTTTGAAATAATGATAGTTTCCCTTTTATAATGTAAGTCATCTTTTCCATAGGTAAAGTTGTAGACATTTCCTTAATCCAGTTAATTAATTTTGGTTTTCTGGTTCTCTTCCATGAGAGTGCTATAACTCTTTTTGAAGCAGTATACACAAATCCAGGGCAGTGATTATTCTTCTAGACATACCTCCTTAGAAATAACTGCAAGATCTAATGTATATTTAGACGTCTTCACCATAATGGATATTTCTGAATTTACTTCACTGATCTCCACATCTAAATCCTCTACCTGTCTTTTAGATCCCATCCCAACCAGATTATTTAAAGAAATCCTACCGCTAACCAGCTCCCTCTATTTAGATATGGTTAATCTGTCAACAGGCTAGGTACCATATTCTTTTAAAACAGCTGTAATGAAACCCCTACTCAAAAAGCCTTTTCTTGATCCAAAAAATTCCTCGCCAACAATAGACCCATATCCAAACTTCCCTTTCTGTCTAAGATCCTTGAGAAAGCAGTCGCTAACCAGCTCTGTGATTTTCTACACAACAATAATCTGTATGAGGATTTTCAATCAGGATTTAGAATCAATCATAGCACAGAAACTGCTCTGGTTAAGGTTACAAATAGCATCCTTACTGCATCTGACAATGGCTTTCTCTCCATACTTCTGCATAATTCTGCATCTGGTTGGCATTAAAGGAGCCACATTAAATGGGGTTGACTCATATCTATCAGATCGATTAGTTTGTACACACCAACAATAAATATTCCCCACATAAAAAAGTCATGCATGGCATTCCACAAGGTTCTGTACTTGGTCCTATTCTGTTCTCTCTTTAGGTAATATCATCATGAGACACGCCGTACATTTTCACTGCTATGCAGATGATAGCCAGTTATACTTATCTGTGAAGCTGGATGACTTAAATCAGCTAAATAAACTTCAAGCTTGCCTCAAGGACGTAAAGACTTGGATGTCCTGTGCTTTTTTATTACTAAACTCAGACAAGACTGAAATTATTGTGGTTCGCCCAGAAGACCATAGAAAGGAATTTTTTGGTAATACACCTCCTCTGGACGGCTTCACTCTGGCCTCTAGCATCACTGTAAAGAATATGGGGGTCATATTTTATCAGGATATGTCCTTTAAAACCCACATCAAGCTAATTTCAAGAACTGCCTATTTTTATCAACGTAATAGTGCCAAAATCAGACACATCCAGTCACAGAAAGATGCTGAAAAAATAGTATTTGAAACCTCAAGGTTGGATTATTGTAACTCCTTGTTATCAGGCTGTACCAGCAAGACACTAAAGAGTCTCCAGCTGGTTCAGAATGCCGCTCATGTGCTAACAAGAACTGTGAAAAGACACCCTGTCACCCGAATATTAGCCTCCTTACACTGGCTCCCTGTAAAAGCCAGAATAGTTTAAAGTCCTCCTCACCTATAAAGCCCTGAATGGTCAGGCTCCATCCTACGTCAAAGAACTCATAGTTCCCTACTATCCTGCTAGACCACTGCGTTAACAGAATGCAGGACTGCTTGTGATTCCTACAGTCTCCAAGAGCAGAATTGGAGGCAGAGCCTTCAAATTTCAGGCCCCTAACCTGTGGAATAATCTTCCAGTCTTGGTCCGAATGGCGGACACACTGTCTGCCTGTTACCATTCCTGTAAAATTTGCATAAAACGCCTATCCAATGCATACCAAAAGTAAATTGAAAGCTGTTCTTGAACCGTTTGAAGTACATGGACGGTTTCCGTCTCTTTTGAAAGGTAACACTCTGAAGTTTCCCCCCCCAACTGTCAGAATCAATGTAAGTGCTACTAGCATTGAGTAATCTAAGTTTGAACACACTGAAATAGAAGGTTTTTATTTCCGCCGGAAATTTGTTTTGTAATCAGATGTCTGCAGATGAGTGTAGCTGTGACCTATTAGCTGGAAAACACAATGGCAGTACAGCATAAAGCCGTATCTAGAGCAAGTTCAAATTTTATAACAATACCACAAAAAATGAATATTTTACATGTATTTCTGTAAGATTGTGTCTAGACCTTTCCAAAAATGGCCATTTGGAGACGCCAAAAAAACACTTGGATAAACCATGGTCACATACCTGGATAAAAGGGCATAACTCTTGAACCCTTCAACGTACAGTCATAATTTTGGCCTCTAATGAAAGCTGACACTTAGAGGCATCCTATCCCATATTATATCCCAGATTCACTATCAATATTGCTGAAAAAAAGTTACTGACACATTAAGCTAAACTTTACATATAAAAGAGTCAAAACACCTACGCACGTCTCATTCGCTGCAAGTAATTCACTTTATGGCTTTATTACCACCCCCTGAACTGGCACATTGTTGTTTTCAGAATTTCATTGGCTTTACAATGTGCCAGTCATCAACACGATTGGTTCCAACTGGCTCATTGGCTCATTTCTTTCATGACAAAAGGGGGGAATGGGCTTAATTTGCATACAGGTGCTCATTGACTAATTTAGGCTGTGGAGGGGACAGGGAGGCTCCTGTATGGTCAAATGAGGTGTCAATCAAAAGGACAGTGTACAGACTCCATTTTGAGACCAAGATATCTATAGTGGCTGATAATGACCCCAATTGATCAATCAACCGGCAGGCTAAGCATGGGAGATACTAAAACTGTCCGACGCGCACATTAATATAATAATCCACTGTCCAAACAATAAACTTAAGTTTAAAAGGGGTTTACTATTTCAGTGCATCAATTATCACAATACAATCCAATACTTGTAATAAATAAGTGCAGAATAGCTTAAATAATGAGCAATCAATGAGTGTGAGTTGATATCATAATACAAAATGCGTAGTGCGGTCAACAAAGTATGCTCTCTCCCAGCTCACCCCACCTCCATAATCCAGCCAGCCTGCAGACGCGAGCGGAAGAGAAGCCTTATTTGTAGACGCCCAAAGACCACCCACAGAGACACTCAGGCAGACAAGGAGCCATTGAGGTGCCTTCATTCATTAAACCCATCACCCAATCCAGTGCTCAATACTAATGGATTCGGCTCCTACAATATCTGTTGATGTATACGTGCAAAGCGGAGTTACAGCGAATAAAACGTTGAAAATTTGTGACATTGAGCGGCTAATTTCAAATGATGCAGCAGGTGTTTTTGGATATTTACTGGTATAATGATGTTGTGGCAGGGTGGAGGAGCTGCAGCCACTCAGGCTGATTAGGGCACAGGTGGGCCCAATCAGCCTCTCCACCCTGCCAGCCTTCATAAGGCATAGCTGCACAGCAGCAAGGGTCTCGTCTGCTGTGAAGGAGGTTCTGCTGCGCACGTGTGTCTTGGGTGATTTGAATTAATAAAAGGGTCTGCACGAAACTCCGTGTCTCTCCATCCTGTCGGTCGGGCCCCCGTGGCACTCACACTGCTACAGATGTATTTTGGACTAAATACTTTACTGGATTGGATCTACTGGACCTTTCTGAATGTAACCAGACCATTTTTGTGGGAATATTATTGATCGGACGAGTACTATGAGGCTTCATTGGTGAGTTGCGTCAATTTTGTAAATGTTTGTTAGTGGTGTGACACAGGCGTTGATTGTACCTGCTATTATCATTATATCCTGAAATGGATATTGCATCGGTTGAATCACAAGAATCTTAGCTTTCCAAAGATATGTTTCATGAGTACCTCTTGTAACATAGGAGCTGTGTAAATGACCTAGTTTTGTAAATTACGGACTGGCAACGGGTTGAGTAGGCTTAAAACCTTCCTCTACGAAAAATCCTATGCTTAGTCAGCTAGTTACTGTGTTTTTTGGATGTTTTGCTGTTCTTCTGTTTCTCCGATGCTGATGTTTTCTGATGCTTATGTTTTATTTCATGATGTGTGATAACTGATCACTTTTATCACTGATGCTGATCTTTTTCTGATGCTTATGTTTTTATGCATTATTTTATGATGTATTATATCTAATCACTTTTATCTGTTTTTTGTGTTACGAAGCGTTATAATTTGACCCTTGCTATGATTTGATGCTATACAAATAAATTGAATTGAATTGAATTGACATATGATGTCTATCAAGATATAAACCTAGGATAAACAGTTTAGGGTCAAGAACACATTTTTTACCTATAGTCTCTAAAGCTTGTTTAATCTCCCACCAGAATTGTTGAACTTTATTGCATTTCCAGATACAATGGAAGAAAGTCCCTTCTCCTCTCTGCACCTGATACACAGGTCAGGGATGGCACTATTATACTTATTGAGCTTTTCAGGTGTTCTATATGTCCTCATTAGCCAGTTATATTGCAGTACTTTGAGACGTGTATTGGTAGTTTTTGTTTGAGCTTCAGCACAGGCTTCTTCCCAGTCCTCTGAGGGCAAGTCCTCCTGTAAATCTTCCCTCCAGGCATTAAGTTTCTGTGAAGAAGACTCAGAGGACCCCCTGCTAACAAGCTATGTAATTTGGAGATAATTCCCTTTCCAAAGCAGTCTTTTTTCATTTCATTTTCCAAAATGGACAACGGGGGAATTGATACACACTGATTTTGAGATGATCTAATAAAGTTTCTACATAACTCTATTTTTAATGCTTGTCAATAATTTACTGAAGCTGTTGTAACAAGAAAAATCCATTTATTGTCCTCTTTTCCTACAGCAATAAGCGCAGCATCCAGCTACTCCCACACCCTCGACCCTGAAGAGTTCTGTTGGCGGAGGGTGGGGAGATTTGGGAAAATAATTATTTTGATGTTTTCAGACACAGTGAAGATACATGCTGTAGCCTGGCATTTACTATCAATATTTCCGATCAGAGTATTGATAATGCATCCCCTAAAAACAGGGACACGGTGTAAAATGTAAATAACAGATTGTAATCATCTGCAGATCTCATAAAGAGATAAATCTTTGTACACATATAAGACAGGAACCATTATATTATGATGATTGAGCCAGCAGTTCAATCATTCAAGAACGACATCTACAGTTTAACACATCCGACGTATAAAAAGCCCTTTCTCCTACACATAAACCTCCCACTTTAAAAAGGGTCAGGGACGATTACCAGCAAATAAAATGTGGTCAATTATGTTCACGACAGTCTTGGAAAGCCTCGATTTATTGTAAGGGTGAATTAATACAGTAATCCCTGGTTTTTCGTGGGGGTTACGTTCCTAAAAGGTCTTCTAAGGGTGCCGGAGGGGTAGCACCTAACTTCTCAGGTGGACAGGGGACTGCAACGTACTCTCAGCTCCTCTTCAAGTTTCTTTCAGTGAGAGATTGGTGCATTTTATCGCTGTTTCTATGTGTGTCACTGACTGGCAAACTCATCTGTAACTAATAATGTGCACACCAGACATACCTCAAGCCTAAGAAAACAAAATAAAGCAATTTTACACTAATTTTGACAATGTATTCAGGCTGTTTCTTTATCCATCCTATTCAGATACCTGAAAAAACAATTTCACAGCTCGTGGAGTTTTGACTTCTGCATTTGTGCTGTCCTACTGATTCCCACTGATTTCATTATTCAGAAGGACATCTGTGGTAGAAATTAGGTCACAAGTTGTTTATATTGCTGCATAGACTCAGTAGAAAGCATGTGGCGATCGTTGTTATGACTATGTGTGTGTAACACGAGCATTGTAATCATCAGATCAGCAGAACGCTGTGATGTGATATTTCTGGGTTTTGTGCCACCAAACTTAACGCTATTGTGTTCTTGCATTTTAAAAATGTAGAGATATGGGGAGCGATGAAGAGCGATAGATAGGGGGGAGCTTGACAAGAGAGAGATGAAGTGGGACGAGAGGGAGGGAGGGAGCGCTTGTGCTGTAATCCTCGTCGTCTTGGTAGGGAACTTCTGTGTTTGAACAGAGAGTGACGAGGCAAGGCACAATCCTCCAGGATGGCTCGTGAAGATTAAAGTACCGCGATCGCTGCTCTCACATCACATCCCTTACCATCAGGGGGGATTTCATTTACTCGCATGCAGACACGGGGCAACTGAGAAGAAATAGAAGAGAACTGACAGAAAATGGAAAGCATAACCTGTCTGGAGGCTTCGTTGGAAGTGAAAGTAGTTGAACTCTATGGAGCGCCTGAGTGTTCATCATAAAGGAGAAAAACCTGAGGGAGGGCCACGCCGGTGAACAAGATTAATTAGGGCCCGAGCACTGAAAGTGCGAGGACCCTATTGTATCTGTGATGTTTATTATTATTATTATTAGGGCCCGAGCACTGAAAGTGCGAGGACCCTATTGTATCTGTGATGTTTATTATTAGGGCCCGAGCACTGAAAGTGCGAGGACCCTATTGTATCTGTGATGTTTATTAGGGCCCGAGCACTGAAAGTGCGAGGACCCTATTGTATCTGTGATGTTTATTATTAGGGCCCGAGCACTGAAAGTGCGAGGACCCTATTGTATCTGTGATGTTTATTAGGGCCCGAGCACTGAAAGTGCGAGGACCCTATTGTATCTGTGATGTTTATTATGGGCATGCCAAGTAGTGGCATGACCATATTGCAATCGTCCAGAATGGCCCAAAAGGCAATGTTGCTAGCGTTTCGCTAACATGCTAAAGTCGCAAAGGTCCCACTGCGCACCAGCGGGTGTAAAGCATGACCCAGCTCTGTTGTGGAAAAAAAAAATCCCCAAAAAATGAAACACGGCCGAGAAAACCTGAAAAATGAAGGCGTTAAATTAGTATCTAGAAAGGTTTCCCTTTTTTTATTATTATTAGTGCCACGGCTGCGCCACGTGGCACGCCTCCTCCATTGAGCTGCGCAAGCTCAATGGAGGAGGAGTGCCTCGTGCGCAGCACGAGGCACTCATACTATTGCTCAGGCTTATTATTAGTGCCACGGCTGCGCCACGTGGCACTCCTCCTCCATTGAGATGCGCAAGCTCAATGGAGGAGGAGTGCCTCGTGCGCAGCACGAGGCACTCATACTATTGCTCAGGCTTCTTTATTTATTTATTCTTCCGTATAAACTTCGGCGCGTAACTAGTCCCGCAGCTTTGAGAAAACGCGAAAAGTAAAAACGTAGAAACGTGCGCCTTAATCGGGAATCGATGGGTATGACTTTTATTAGCGATTGACGTGCACGTTTTTGCGCAACGTGCACAAACGTGCGCTTTTTGCCCCATCCGGAACGCATTGTGTGAACTTTGGGGCCTCACCACTCGCACACCGTTACTCGAAAAATTCTGAACCGATTTAGAAAGTTGTAGGCCCTGAATTTAACTACAGTCCTGTGGATTTTCAGAGCGATGGCACAAATAGTTTTTGCACGAAGTGCAAAAACATTTCCAAATTTCCAAACTAATGGGGAGACCATTTTGCCATGTATTCCTATGGCGCCATTCAAAGCGGATGGGAAAATGTCGAGAAAAAAGACAAAATTCACCTTTTTTCAGAGTCACGTATCTTTCTCATACTTGCACGTAGAAACGTCATTCAAACTTCAAAACGGAGGAAAACTTCTCTTCTCTCTCTAAACCCCGGACTGTTTTTTCCTAAAATGTACACTTTTCAAGATATGAGCCCTCAAGCGAGGTCTGGAAATCACTTTTTTTCAAATCTAGAGCACGGGAGTCAGTTTGCTAGAGTGTAGTTACACTGAAAAAAAAACATGATTTCTTATTTGTAACTCGAGGTCACGGCCAAACCGTAAAAGGTAGACAGATCATTTTTGGTCAGAATATAGACATAGGTGTTGTGATTTATAAAATGTGACTTTCACAGGCGTGGTGTGCACAAAATTTTAACGGTGGAGCCAACAGACACGCCAGTTCCTGTCTCTCTCTTCATTGACTCCCATGTTAAATGAAGTTTTCTTAAAAAAAATCTCATTTTTGTTTTCGAATTGCCGTTACTAACACATTTTAAGGAATATCTGAATAAAATTAAGATTGTCAGAATCTTCCGGGTTCTGTCTCTCTCACGATGTCTTTGTTTTTCTGATAGGAGCTACAGTTTGATTACAAGGTGAAGTTATTTGAGGCTTGTCAAATCCAAAAAACTAGCTGAGTCATTCCAATACAATATACACTACCATACTTCCGGGTCATGTGACCCAGAACTGGTCACATGACACATCAATGCAGACTTCATAATACTTTACCTTGGATAATGGAGGAATCTGAACCCTGACCTTACATGATCCCCATTTTATTTTTATAGGATGTTAGTGTTATTATGGGATGGCAGGTGTTTTTATAGGATGTTAGTGTTATTATGGGATGGCAGGTGTTTTTTTAAGGTTTTTAGCGTTATTATGGGATGGCAGGTGTTTTTATAGGATGTTAGTGTTATTATGGGATGGTAGGTGTTTATTATGGGATGGTAGTGTTATTGGTGTTAGCGGTCCCGTTAGCGGTTCTGTTAGCGGTCCTGTTAGCGATCCCGTTAGCGGTCCAGTTAGCGATCCCGTTAGCGGTCCAGTTAGCGACCCCGTTAGCAATCCCGTTAGCGGTCCCGTTAGCGATCCAGTTAGCAATCCCGTTAGCGGCTCGGTTAGCGGTCCCGTTAGCGATCCCGTTAGCGATCCCGTTAGCGGTCCCGTTAGCGGTTCCGTTAGCGATCCCGTTAGTGGTCCCGTTAGCGGTCCCGTTAGCGGTTCCGTTAGCGGTTGTTAGCGGCTCGGTTAGCGATTCCGTTAGCGGCTCGGTTAGCGGTCCCGTTAGCGATCCCGTTAGCGATCCCGTTAGCGGTTCAGTTAGCGGTCATGTTAGCGGTTCCGTTAGCGGTTGTTAGCGGTCCCGTTAGCGACCCCATTAGCGGCTCCGTTAACGATCCCGTTAGCGATCCCGTTAGCGGTCCCGTTAGCGGTCCCGTTAGCGGTCCCGTTAGCGGTCCCGTTAGCGGTTCCGTTAGCGATCCCATTAGCGGTCCCGTTAGCGGTCCCGTTAGCGGTCCCGTTAGCGGTTGTTAGCGGCTCGGTTAGCGATTCCGTTAACGGCTCGGTTAGCGGTCCCGTTAGCGATCCCGTTAGCGGTTCAGTTAGCGGTTCTGTTAGCGGTACTGTTAGCGGTTTCGTTAGCGGTTGTTAGCGGTCCCGTTAGCGACCCCGTTAGCGGCTCCGTTAGCGATCCCGTTAGCGATCCCGTTAGCGGTCCCGTTAACGGTCCCGTTAGCGGTCCCGTTAGCGGTTCCGTTAGCGATCCCATTAGCGGTCCCGTTAGCGGTCCCGTTAGCGGTTCCGTTAGCGGTTGTTAGCGGCTCGGTTAGCGATTACGTTAGCGGCTCGGTTAGCGGTCCCGTTAGCGGTCCCGTTAGCGATCCCTTTAGCGATCCTGTTAGCGGCTCGGTTAGCGACCCCGTTAGCGGCTCGGTTAGCGGTCCTGTTAGCGATCCCGTTAGCGGTCCAGTTAGCGATCCCGTTAGCGGTCAAGTTAGCGACCCCGTTAGCAATCCCGTTAGTTGTCCCGTTAGCGGTTGTTAGCGATCCCGTTAGCGGCTCGGTTAGCGGTCCCGTTAGCGGTTCAGTTAGCGATTCCGTTAGCGATCCTGTTAGCGGTCCCGTTAGCGGTCAAGTTAGCGGTCCCGTTAGCGGTCCAGTTAGCGACCCCGTTAGCGACCCCGTTAGCAATCCCGTTAGTTGTCCCGTTAGCGGTTGTTAGCGATCCCGTTAGCGATCCCGTTAGCGGCTCGGTTAGCGGTCCCGTTAGCGGTTCAGTTAGCGATTCCGTTAGCGATCCCGTTAGCGGTCCCGTTAGCGGTCAAGTTAGCGGTCCCGTTAGCGGTCTTGTTAGCGGTTCTATTAGCCTATTACATATTTTCTGTAATAACTTTTGAATGGTTTGACATAGAGAGTCATGGGTGGTGTCATTGGAATCTGTATCGAGTCCTTGACCTTCATGGGTGCAAATAAGCCCCGTGATCATCCGGCAGTAGTCCGTGGCACTTCAAAATTTCCCGGGAATTTTGTCTAGTTAGTGCCACGGCTGCGCCACGTGGCACGCCTCCTCCATTGAGCTGCGCAAGCTCAATGGAGGAGGAGTGCCTCGTGCGCAGCACGAGGCACTCATACTATTGCTCAGGCTTATTATTATTTATATATTCTTCCGTAAAAACTTTGTCCGGCTACTCCTCCTACAGCTTTGAGAAAACGCGAAAAGTAAAAACGTAGAAACGTGCGCCTTAATCGGGAATCGATGGGTATGACTTTTATTAGCGATTGGCGTGCACGTTTTTGCGCAACGTGCACAAACGTGCGCTTTTTGCCCCATCCGGAACGCATTGCGTGAAGTTTGGGGCCTCACCACTCGCACACCGTTACTCGAAAAATTCTGAACCGATTTAGAAAGTTGTAGGCCCTGAATTTAACTACAGTCCTGTGGATTTTCAGAACGATGGCACGAATAGTTTTTGCACGAAGTGCAAAAACATTTCCAAATTTCCAAACTAATGGGGAGATTTTCCCATGTATTTGTATGGGGCAGCATTTCACACTTTGGGTGGGAGGAGGTTAAAAAAAAAAAAAAATCACCTTTTTTCTGAGTCACGTATCTTTCTCATACTTGCACGTAAAAACGTCATTCAAACTTCAAAACGGAGGAAAACTTCTCTTCTCTCTCCAAACCCCGGACTGTTTTTTCCTAAAATGTACACTTTTCAAGATATGAGCGCTCAAGCGAGGTCTGGAAATCACTTTTTTTCAAATCTAGAGCACGGGAGTCAGTTTGCTAGAGTGTAGTTACACTGAAAAAAAAACATGATTTCTTATTTGTAACTCGAGGTCACGGCCAAACCGTAAAAGGTAGACAGATAATTTTTGGTCAGAATATAGACATAGGTTTTGTGATTCATAAAATGTGACTTTGACAGGCGTGGTGTGCACAAAATTTTAACGGGGGAGCCAACAGACACGCCAGTTCCTGTCTCGTTCTTCATTGACTCCCATGTTAAATGAAGTTTTCTTAAAAAAAATCTCATTTTTGTTTTCGAATTGCCGTTACTAACACATTTTAAGGAATATCTGTATGAAAATAACATTTAGATAATCTGGTAGGTTCTCCGTTTCTCAAAATGTTTTCGTTTTTCTGCTAAGAGCTACGGTTTGAGCGCAAAGTGGAATGATTTCAGGTTTGTCACAACCGAAAATCCAGCTGAGTCATTCACGCTCCCTCTGTATCAGGTTGTTGTTGCCCCTAGCAACCAGAGCTCTGCTGTACTGATTAGACTGACCCAGAACTGGTCACATGACTCACTCAGTACAGAATTCATAGTATAACCTGGAAAATGGAGAAATCTGAACCCTGACCTTTTAACCTTAGATGAACACACACACACACACACACACACACACACACACACACACACACACACACACACACACACACACACACACACGATAGGTGTTATTATGGGATGGCAGGTGTTTTTATAGGATGTTAGTGTTATTATGGGATGGCAGGTGTTTTTATAGGATATTAGTGTTATTATGGGATGTCAGGTGTTTTTATAGGATGTTAGTGTTATTATGGGATGTCAGGTGTTTTTATAGGATGTTAGTGTTATTATGGGATGTCAGGTGTTTTTATAGGATGTTAGTGTTATTATGGGATGGCAGGTGTTTTTATAGGATGTTAGTGTTATTATGGGATGGCAGGTGTTTTTATAGGATGTTAGTGTTATTATGGGATGGCAGGTGTTTTTATAGGATGTTAGTGTTATTATGGGATGTCAGGTGTTTTTATAGGATGTTAGTGTTATTATGGGATGTTAGTGTTATTATGGGATGGTAGGTGTTTATTATGGGATGGTAGTGTTATTGGTGTTAGCGGTCCCGTTAGCGGTTCTGTTAGCGGTCCTGTTAGCGATCCCATTAGCGGTCCCGTTAGTGGTCCAGTTAGCGATCCCGTTAGCGGTCCAGTTAGCGACCCCGTTAGCGGTCCCGTTAGCAATCCCGTTAGCGGTCCCGTTAGCGGTTGTTAGCGATCCCGTTAGCGATCCCGTTAGCGGCTCAGTTAGCAATCCCGTTAGCGGTTCGGTTAGCGGTCCCGTTAGCGGTTCAGTTAGCGATTCCGTTAGCGATCCCGTTAGCGGTCCCGTTAGCGATCCCGTTAGCGGTCCAGTTAGCGACCCCGTTAGCGGTCCCGTTAGCAATACCATTAGCGGTCCCGTTAGCGGTTCCGCTAGCGGTTGTTAGCGATCCCGTTAGCGGTCCTGTTAGCGGTTCTGTTAGCGGTTCTGTTAGCGGTCCCGTTAGCGGTTCCGTTAGCGGTTGTTAGCGGTCCCGTTAGCGACCCCATTAGCGGCTCGGTTAGCGGTCCCATTAGCGATCCCGTTAGCGATCCCGTTAGCGGTCCCGTTAGCGATCCCGTTAGCGACCCCATTAGCGGTCCCATTAGCGGTCTCGTTAGCGGTTCCGTTAGCGGTTGTTAGCGGCTCGGTTAGCGATTCCGTTAGCGGCTCGGTTAGCGATCCCGTTAGCGATCTTGTTAGCGGTCCCGTTAGCGGTCCCGTTAGCGGTTCCGTTAGCGATCCCATTAGCGGTCCCATTAGCGGTCCCGTTAGCGGTTCCGTTAGCGGTTGTTAGCGGCTCGGTTAGCGATTCCGTTAGCAGCTCGGTTAGCAGTCCCGCTAGCGGTCCCGTTAGCGATCCCTTTAGCGATCCCGTTAGCGGTTCAGTTAGCGATACTGTTAGAGGTTCCGTTAGCGGTTCTGTTAGCTATCCCGTTAGCGGTCCCGTTAGCGGTCTTGTTAGCGGTTCTATTAGCCTATTACATATTTTCTGTAATAACTTTTGAATGGTTTGACATAGAGAGTCATGGGTGGTGTCATTGGAATCTGGATCGAGTCCTTGACCCTCATTGGTGCAAATTAGCCCCGCCCCTTCTTCTGATTGGCTGATACGTTATAGTCAAATATCTTTTGAATGGTATGACATACAGAGTCATGGATGATGTCATATTAATCAGTATATTAATCAGTATCGAGCCCCGCGATCATCCGGCAGTAGTCCGTGGCACTTCAAAATTTCCCGGGAATTTTGTCTAGTTTATTATATATTCTTCCGTAAAAACTTTGTCCGGCTACTCCTCCTACAGCTTTGAGAAAACGCGAAAAGTAAAAACGTAGAAACGTGCGCCTTAATCGGGAATCGATGGGTATGACTTTTATTAGCGATTGGCGTGCACGTTTTTGCGCAACGTGCACAAACGTGCGCTTTTTGCCCCATCCGGAACGCATTGCGTGAAGTTTGGGGCCTCACCACTCGCACACCGTTACTCGAAAAATTATGAACCGATTTAGAAAGTTGTAGGCCCTGAATTTAACTACAGTCCTGTGGATTTTCAGAACGATGGCACGAATAGTTTTTGCACGAAGTGCAAAAACATTTCCAAATTTCCAAACTAATGGGGAGCTCATTTTCCCTATGTATTCCTATGGCGCCATTCAAAGCGGATGGGAAAATGTCGAGAAAAAAGACAAAATTCACCTTTTTTCTGAGTCACGTATCTTTCTCATACTTGCACGTAGAAACGTCATTCAAACTTCAAAACGGAGGAAAACTTCTCTTCCCTCTCCAAACCCGAAACAGTTTTTTCCTAAAATGTACACTTTTCAAGATATGAGCCCTCAAGCGAGGACTGGAAATCACTTTTTTTCAAATCTAGAGCACGGGAGTCAGTTTGCTAGAGTGTAGTTACACTGAAAAAAAAACATGATTTCTTATTTGTAACTCGAGGTCACGGCCAAACCGTAAAAGGTAGACAGATAATTTTTGGTCAGAATATAGACATAGGTGTTGTGATTTATAAAATGTGACTTTGACAGGCGTGGTGTGCACAAAATTTTAACGGGGGAGCCAACAGACACGCCAGTTCCTGTCTCTCTCTTCATTGACTCCCATGTTAAATGAAGTTTTCTTAAAAAAAATCTCATTTTTGTTTTCGAATTGCCGTTACTAACACATTTTAAGGAATATCTGTATGAAAATAACATTTAGATAATCTGGTAGGTTCTCTGTTTCTCAAAATGTTTTCGTTTTTCTGCTAAGAGCTACGGTTTGAGCGCAAAGTGGAGTGATTTCAGGTTTGTCACAACCAAAAATCCAGCTGAGTCATTCCCGCTCCCTCTGTATCAGGTTCTTGTTGCCCCTAGCAACCAGAGCTCAGCTGTTGACTGATTAGACTGACCCAGAACTGGTCACATGACTCATTCAGTACAGACTTCATAGTATAACCTGGAAAATGGAGAAATCTGAACCCTGACCTTTTAACCTTAGATGAACACACACACACACACACACACACACACACACACACACACACACACACACACACACACACACACACACACACACACACACACGATAGGTGTTATTATGGGATGTCAGGTGTTTTTATAGGATGTTAGTGTTATTATGGGATGTCAGGTGTTTTTATAGGATGTTAGTGTTATTATGGGATGACAGGTGTTTTTATAGGATGTTAGTGTTATTATGGGATGTCAGGTGTTTTTATAGGATGTTAGTGTTATTATGGGATGGCAGGTGTTTTTATAGGATGTTAGTGTTATTATGGGATGGCAGGTGTTTTTATAGGATGTTAGTGTTATTATGGGATGTTAGTGTTATTATGGGATGGTAGGTGTTTATTATGGGATGGTAGTGTTATTGGTGTTAGCGGTCCCGTTAGCGGTTCTGTTAGCGGTCCTGTTAGCGATCCCGTTAGCGGTCCCGTTAGCGGTCCAGTTAGCGATCCCGTTAGCGGTCCAGTTAGCGACCCCGTTAGCGGTCCCGTTAGCAATCCCGTTAGCGGTCCCGTTAGCGGTTGTTAGCGATCCCGTTAGCGATCCCGTTAGCGGCTTGGTTAGCGATCCCGTTAGCGGCTCGGTTAGCGGTCCCGTTAGCGGTTCAGTTAGCGATTCCGTTAGCGATCCCGTTAGCGGTCCCGTTAGCGGTCCAGTTAGCGATCCCGTTAGCGGTCCAGTTAGGGACCCCGTTAGCGGTCCCGTTAGCGGTTCCGCTAGCGGTTGTTAGCGATCCCGTTAGCGGTCCCGTTAGTGGTTCAGTTAGCGATTCCGTTAGCGATCCCGTTAGCGGTCCCGTTAGCGGTCCAGTTAGCGATCCCGTTAGCGGTCCAGTTAGCGACCCCGTTAGCGGTTCCGCTAGCGGTTCCGCTAGCGGTTGTTAGCGATCCCGTTAGCGGTCCCGTTAGCGGTTCTGTTAGCGGTTCTGTTAGCGGTCCTGTTAGCGGTTCCGTTAGCGGTTGTTAGCGGTCCCGTTAGCGATCCCATTAGCGGCTCGGTTAGCAATCCCGTTAGCGGCTCGGTTAGCGGTCCCGTTAGCGGTTCAGTTAGCGATTCCGTTAGCGATCCCGTTAGCGGTACCGTTAGCAGTCCAGTTAGCGATCCCGTTAGCGGTCCAGTTAGCGACCCCGTTAGCGGTCCCGTTAGCAATCCCATTAGCGGTCCCGTTAGCGGTTCCGCTAGCGGTTGTTAGCGATCCCGTTAGCGGTTCTGTTAGCGGTTCTGTTAGCGGTCCCGTTAGCGGTTCTGTTAGCGGTTGTTAGCGGTCCCGTTAGCGATCCCATTAGCGGCTCGGTTAGCGGTCCCGTTAGCGATCCCGTTAGCGATCCCGTTAGCGATCCCGTTAGCGGTCCCGTTAGCGATCCCGTTAGCGGTCCAGTTAGCGGTTCCGTTAGCGGTCCCGTTAGCGGTCCCGTTAAAGGTTCCGTTAGCGGTTGTTAGCGGCTCGGTTAGCGATCCCGTTAGCGGCTCGGTTAGCGGTCCCGTTAGCGGTCCCGTTAGCGATCCCGTTAGCGATCCCGTTAGCGGTTCAGTTAGCGGTTCTATATTTTCTGTAATAACTTTTGAATGGTTTGACATAGAGAGTCATGGGTGGTGTCATTGGAATCTGTATCGAGTCCTTGACCTTCATGGGTGCAAATAAGCCCCGCGATCATCCGGCAGTAGTCCGTGGCACTTCAAAATTTCCCGGGAATTTTGTCTAGTTTATTCCATATTCTTCCGTATAAACTTCGTCCCGTAACTAGTCCCACAGCTTTGAGAAAACGCGAAAAGTAAAAACGTAGAAACGTGCGCCTTAATCGGGAATCGATGGGTATGACTTTTATAAGCAATTGGCGTGCACGTTTTTGCGCAACGTGCACAAACGTGCGCTTTTTGCCCCATCCGGAACGCATTGCGTGAACTTTGGGGCCTCACCACTCGCACACCGTTACTCGAAAAATTCCGAACCGATTTAGAAAGTTGTAGGCCCTGAATTTAACTACAGTCCTGTGGATTTTCAGAACGATGGCACGAATAGTTTTTGCACGAAGTGCAAAAACATTTCCAAATTTCCAAACTAATGGGGAAGATTTTCCCATGCATTTCAATGGCGCCATTATAAGCGGATGGGAAAATGTTGAGAAAAAAAAGACAAAATTCACCTTTTTTCCGAGTCACGTATCTTTCTCATATTTGGACGTAGAAACGTCATTCAAACTTCAAAACGGAGGAAAACTTCTCTTCTCTCTCCAAACCCCGGACTGTTTTTTCCTAAAATGTACACTTTTCAAGATATGAGCGCTCAAGCGAGGACTGGAAATCACTTTTTTTCAAATGTAGAGCACGGGAGTCAGTTCGCTAGAGTGTAGTTACACTGAAAAAAAAACATGATTTCTTATTTGTAACTCGAGGTCACGGCCAAACCGTAAAAGGTAGACAGATCATTTTTGGTCAGAATATAGACATAGGTGTTGTGATTCGTAAAATGTGACTTTGACAGGCGTGGTGTGCACAAAATTTTAACGGGGGAGCCAACAGTCACGCCAATTCCTGTCTGTCTCTTCATTGACTCCCATGTTAAATGAAGTTTTCTTAAAAAAAATCTCATTTTTGTTTTCGAATTGCCGTTACTAACACATTTTAAGGAATATCTGTATGAAAATAACATTTAGATAATCTGGTAGGTTCTCTGTTTCTCAAAATGTTTTCGTTTTTCTGCTAAGTGCTACGGTTTGAGCGCAAAGTGGAGTGATTTCAGGTTTGTCACAACCGAAAATCCAGCTGAGTCATTCCCGCTCCCTCTGTATCAGGTTCTTGTTTCCCCTAGCAACCAGAGCTCAGCTGTTGACTGATTAGGCTGACCCAGAACTGGTCACATGACTCACTCAGTACAGACTTCATAGTATAACCTGGAAAATGGAGAAATCTGAACCCTGACCTTTTAACCTTAGATGAACACACACACACACACACACACACACACACACACACACACACACACACACACACACACACACACACACATGATAGGTGTTATTATGGGATGGCAGGTGTTTTTATAGGATGTTAGTGTTATTATGGGATGTCAGGTGTTTTTATAGGATGTTAGTGTTATTATGGGATGGCAGGTATTTTTATAGGATGTTAGTGTTATTATGGGATGGCAGGTGTTTTTATAGGATGTTAGTGTTATTATGGGATGTTAGTGTTTTTATAGGATGTTAGTGTTATTATGGGATGGTAGGTGTTTATTATGGGATGGTAGTGTTATTGGTGTTAGCGGTCCCGTTAGCGGTTCTGTTAGCGGTCCTGTTAGCGATCCCGTTAGCGGTCCCATTAGCGGTCCAGTTAGCGATCCCGTTAGCGGTCCAGTTAGCGACCCCGTTAGCGGTCCCGTTAGCAATCCCGTTAGCGGTCCCGTTAGCGGTTGTTAGCGATCCCGTTAGCGATCCCGTTAGCGGCTCGGTTAGCGATCCCGTTAGCGGCTCGGTTAGCGGTCCCGTTAGCGGTTTAGTTAGCGATTCCGTTAGCGATCCCGTTAGCGGTCCCATTAGCAGTCCAGTTAGCGATCCCGTTAGCGGTCCAGTTAGCGACCCCGTTAGCGGTCCCGTTAGCAATCCCATTAGCGGTCCCGTTAGCGGTTCCGCTAGCGGTTGTTAGCGATCTCGTTAGCGGTCCCGTTAGCGGTTCTTTTAGCGGTCCCGTTAGCAGTTCCGTTAGCGGTTGTTAGCGGTCCCGTTAGCGACCCCATTAGCGGCTCGGTTAGCGGTCCCGTTAGCGGTCCCGTTAGCGGTTCCGTTAGCGATCCCATTAGCGGTCCCGTTAGCGGTCCCGTTAGCGGTCCCGTTAGCGGTCCCGTTAGCGGTTGTTAGCGGCTCGGTTAGCGATTCCGTTAGCGGCTCGGTTAGCGGTCCCGTTAGCGGTTCTGTTAGCGATCCCTTTAGCGATCCCGTTAGCGGTTCAGTTAGCGATCCCGTTAGCGGTCTTGTTAGCGGTTCTATTAGCCTATTACATATTTTCTGTAATAACTTTTGAATGGTTTGACATAGAGAGTCATGGGCGGTGTCAAATGACTAAGTATCGAGTCCTTGACCTTCATGGGTGCAAATAAGCCCCGCGATCATCCGGCAGTAGTCCGTGGCACTTCAAAATTTCCCGGGAATTTTGTCTAGTTAGTGCCACGGCTGCGCCACGTGGCACTCCTCCTCCATTGAGATGCGCAAGCTCAATGGAGGAGGAGTGCCTCGTGCGCAGCACGAGGCACTCATACTATTGCTCAGGCTTATTAGTGCCACGGCTGCGCCACGTGGCACTCCTCCTCCATTGAGATGCGCAAGCTCAATGGAGGAGGAGTGCCTCGTGCGCAGCACGAGGCACTCATACTATTGCTCAGGCTTATTATTATTAGTGCCACGGCTGCGCCACGTGGCACGCCTCCTCCATTGAGATGCGCAAGCTCAATGGAGGAGGAGTGCCTCGTGCGCAGCACGAGGCACTAATACTATTGCTCAGGCTTATTATTTATTCCATATTCTTCCGTATAAACTTCGGCGCGTAACTAGTCGCACAGCTTTGAGAAAACTCAAAAAGTAAAAACGTAGAAACGTGCGACTTAATCGGGAATCAATTGGTATGACTTTTATAAGCGATTGGCGTGCACGTTTTTGCGCAACGTGCACAAACGTGCGCTTTTTGCCCCATCCGGAACGCATTGCGTGAACTTTGGGGCCTCACCACTCGCATACCGTTACTCGAAAAATTCTGAACCGATTTAGAAAGTTGTAGGCCCTGAATTTAACTACAGTCCTGTGGATTTTCAGAACGATGGCACGAATAGTTTTTTCACGAAGTGCAAAAACATTTCCAAATTTCCAAACTAATGGGGAACTGTTTTCCCATGCATTTCAATGGCGCCATTCAAAGCGGATGGGAAAATGTTGAGAAAAAAAAGACAAAATTCACCTTTTTTCCAAGTCAAGTATCTTTCTCATACTTGCACGTAGAAACGTCATTCAAACTTCAAAACGGAGGAAAACTTCTCTTCTCTCTCTAAACCCCGGACTGTTTTTTCCTAAAATGTACACTTTTCAAGATATGAGCCTTCAAGCGAGGACTAAAAAACCCCCTTTTTCAAATCTAGAGTGGAGGTTTTAATTGATCAGAGTGAGCAGATCCCTGAAAAAATGACCATAATTTTTATTTGTAACTCGAGCTCACGGCCGAACCGTAAAAGCTAGAAAGATAATCTTTGGTCAGAATGTAGACATACATTTTGGTATTCTTAAAATGTGACTTTGACAGGCGTGGTGTGCACAAAATTTAAACGGGGAGACTAAGAGCCATGCCAATTCCTGTCTCTCTCTCCATTCACTGCAATGTTAAAAAAAAATTTCTTCAAAAAAATCTAATTTTTGTTTTCGAATTGCCGTTACTAACACATTTTAAGGAATATCTGAATAAAATTAAGATTGTCAGAATCTTCCGGGTTCTGTCTCTCTCACGATGTCTTTGTTTTTCTGCTAGGAGCTACAGTTTGATTACAAGGTGAAGTTATTTGAGGCTTGTCAAATCCGAAGAACTAGCTGAGTCATTCCAATACAATATACACTACCATACTTCCGGGTCATGTGACCCAGAACTAGTCACATGACCCACTCAATGCAGACTTCATAATACTTTACCTTGGATAATGGAGGAATCTGAACCCTGACCTTTTGACCTTACATGAACCCCAGTCCTGCTGGGGACAGGTTCATGGGATATATATGTATATTATTATTATTATACATATAAATATTTACATTTGTATATTATATATACATATTAGCCCCGCCCCTTCTTCTGATTGGCCGATACGTTATAGTCCAATATCTTTTGAATGGTTTGACATAGAGACTCACGGGTGGTATCAAATGACTAAGTATCGAGCCCCTGACCCTCATTGGTGCAAATTAGCCCCGCCCCTTCTTCTGATTGGCTGATACGTTAAAGTCCAATATCTTTTGAATGGTTTGACATACAGAGACATGGGTGGTGTCAAATGACTAAGTATCAAGTCCCTGACCCTCATTGGTGCAAATTAGCCACGCCCCTTCTTCTGATTGGCTGATACGTTAAAGTCCAATATCTTTTGAATGGTTTGACATACAGAGACATGGGTGGTGTCAAATGACTAAGCATCGAGTCCCTGACCATCATTGGTGCAAATTAGCCCCGCCCCTTCTTCTGATTGGCTGATACGTTAAAGTCCAATATCTTTTGAATGGTTTGACATACAGAGACATGGGTGGTGTCAAATGACTAAGTATCGAGTCCCTGACCCTCATTGGTGCAAATTAGCCCCGCCCCTTCTTCTGATTGGCTGATACGTTAAAGTCCAATATCTTTTGAATGGTTTGACATACAGAGACATGGGTGGTGTCAAATGACTAAGTATCGAGTCCCTGACCCTCATTGGTGCAAATTAGCCACGCCCCTTCTTCTGATTGGCCGATACGTTATAGTCCAATATCTTTTGAATGGTTTGACATAGAGAGACATGGGTGGTGTCAAATGACTAAGTATCGAGTCCCTGACCCTCATTGGTGCAAATTAGCCCCGCCCCTTCTTCTGATTGGCTGATACGTTAAAGTCCAATATCTTTTGAATGGTTTGACATACAGAGACATGGGTGGTGTCAAATGACTAAGTATCGAGTCCCTGACCCTCATTGGTGCAAATTAGCCACGCCCCTTCTTCTGATTGGCCGATACGTTATAGTCCAATATCTTTTGAATGGTTTGACATAGAGAGACATGGGTGGTGTCAAATGACTAAGTATCGAGTCCCTGACCCTCATTGGTGCAAATTAGCCACGCCCCTTCTTCTGATTGGCTGATACGTTAAAGTCCAATATCTTTTGAATGGTTTGACATACAGAGACATGGGTGGTGTCAAATGACTAAGTATCGAGTCCCTGACCCTCATTGGTGCAAATTAGTCCCGCCCCTTCTTCTGATTGGCTGATACGTTAAAGTCCAATATCTTTTGAATGGTTTGACATACAGAGACATGGGTGGTTTCAAATGACTAAGTATGGAGTCCCTGACCCTCATTGGTGCAAATTAGCCACGCCCCTTCTTCTGATTGGCCGATACGTTATAGTCCAATATCTTTTGAATGGTTTGACATACAGAGACATGGGTGGTGTCAAATGACCAAGTATCGAGTCCCTGACCCTCATTGGTGCAAATTAGCCACGCCCCTTCTTCTGATTGGCTGATACGTTATAGTCCAATATCTTTTGAATGGTTTGACATAGAGAGTCATGGGTGGTGTCAAATGACCAAGTATCGAGTCCTTGACCTTCATGGGTGCATCCCGCGATCATCCGGCAGTAGTCCGTGGCACTTCAAAATTTCCCGGGAATTTTGTCTAGTTAGTGCCACGGCTGCGCCACGTGGCACTCCTCCTCCATTGAGATGCGCAAGCTCAATGGAGGAGGAGTGCCTCGTGCGCAGCACGAGGCACTCATACTATTGCTCAGGCTTATTATTAGTGCCACGGCTGCGCCACGTGGCACGCCTCCTCCATTGAGATGCGCAAGCTCAATGGAGGAGGAGTGCCTCGTGCGCAGCACGAGGCACTAATACTATTGCTCAGGCTTATTATTAGTGCCACGGCTGCGCCACGTGGCACTCCT